>NC_092232.1:23219027-23341527 GCF_036320965.1 Panulirus ornatus | reverse complement strand
TTCGCTTAAAATGATGTTGCGGTGAGCGCAACGCGCTAGCCGCGCCGTGTCAACATAATATTGCAGTTACTGGTGGGCAAGGCAAGTACGTGATCCCTGGGGAGAGAGAGAGAGAGAGAGAGAGAGAGAGAGAGAGAGAGAGAGAGAGAGAGAGAGAGAGAGAGAGAGAGAGAGAGAGAGATAGAACGTTTAAGGTTTAGAAGGAAAGACTCAAGGCATCTGGTGAGCGATGATGAATACCAATCGGATTGCCCGCTAGTTCAGGGCAAGAGGCCGATGATCCCTCTCTCGTCGTGGCCAGACATGACTACTAAACTACTGGTGATCAGGTTAGGATGTGGGTCCAGCTTTGTGCTCGTTAGTTTACACACACACACACACACACACACACACACACACACACACACAGCCTTACAACGACAGTTATCTTGTTGACCTTATGAATCATCCTGTCCTGGATCAGGGTAATTAGCAAATTACCATCTTTTGTACCAAGGTGCACCAGATCTTATTTTCTTTTTCTTTTTTTGGGGAGGGGTTTTAAGGTACACAGATAATTCATTCAGGGGAGATATTCTTTATGATGTTCTTAATATTTAGTCACTTGTGAAGCCTGTGAGGACACTTCGTTCATGGAAGAGTAATGCCTTGCCATGGGAATTCTCTCTCCCCTATGCATGTATGTATGTATGTATATATATATATATATATATATATATATATATATATATATATATATATATATATATATATATATATATATATATGGTCACATCGACGTTTAGTGTAGTAGAAGGGAATCTTAACTGAGGTGTCTTTCTGTTTGTTGATCTAGATAAACATGGTGCTTAACCTAGCCGAACCCTCTGAGCGCGACAGTGCGACCACTGGCGTAGGATTATGTGCCTTTATGACCTGACCCTCAAAGGTCAGATCAAAGGTCATCGCAGGCAAAGATCGCACCGTCTTGCTCAGTGTGTGAAAGACTGCCTCTGCTGTAGTCTTAAAAGCCCTAGATACATATATGTTAAAATTGACTTCTGTTACTGAGCGTTGCTTCTGTGTTAGATTGTTCTATATCACTTTTGAATTCCCACCATCCCTCCCTCCCTGTTATTCAACCAAAGTTCCGATGAAACATTCCCCGACATCATTCCCCTGTTATTATTCCATCGTTACCATGCCCCCCCCTTATTCCCCCGTTAGCCACACTAACGTAAATAAACCCCAGCTGAATTATTTGTACGATTTTCCTCAAGCGTTGAAGTTCAGAGGTCATAGGAATGGAAGCGTCATTCCTGGAGCAGGTTTTCCTTTACGCGAATAAAGGAAATTAAAGGCAAAATCCATCCTGATGCAAGATATGTAAATGTTTTATGTGACGTCCTGGTGTTGTCTACATGAGAGAAACTGTCAAAGAAAACGAGTTTTTGCATCTGTTTGCACAGATCAGGCGAAATGTGTGACTTGAGTCTTGTTGAAATTCATGTTGGGGGAAACAAAAAACGAGTCGTTTAGTGGACAAGAAGGAAAGAATTAAGAAGGAGGCAATTTGTGAAGTAGGGGATAGAGGTGAAGCTGGTTTGGGCTAGCGGTAACTTGGGTAGATTCGCAAAGGACAGTTTGTGATGGTTTTTGACGCAGTCGAACAAGCATTCTGATTGATTTGTTATCGTTAAATAGACAACACAGATGTTCATTTCTGATTAACTGTGCTTAGGTATGCATACATTAACCTTGGAAATGCTAACTGTATATATATATAAATATATATATATATATATATATATATATATATTTCTTTCGTCTGTTTCCTTGCGCTACCTCGCAAACGCGGGAGACAGCGACAAAGCAAAAAAAAAAAAAAATATATATATATATATATATATATATATATATATATATATATATATATATATATATATATATATATATATCCCTGGGGATAGGGGAGAAAGAATACTTCCCACGTATTCCCTGCGTGTCGTAGAAGGCGACTAAAAGGGAAGGGAGCGGGGGGCTGAAAATCCTCCCCTCTCGTTTTCTTTTTTTTTTTTTTCAAAAGAAGGAACAGAGAAGGGGGGCCAGGTGAGGATATTCCCTCAGGGGCTCAGGCTTCTGTTCTTAACGCTACCTCGCTATCGCGGGAAATGGCGAATAGTATGAAGGAAAGAAAAGAAACAGACGAAAGAAATGGCCCAACCCACCCCCATACACATGTATATACATACGTCCACACACGCAAATATACATACCTACACAGCTTTCCATGGTTTACCCCAGACGCTTCACATGCCTTGATTCAATCCACTGACAGCACGTCAACCCCGGTATACCACATCGATCCAATTCACTCTATTCCTTGCCCTCCTTTCACCCTCCTGCATGTTCAGGCCCCGATCACACAAAATCTTTTTCACTCCATCTTTCCACCTCCAATTTGGTCTCCCACTTCTCCTCGTTCCCTCCACCTCCGACACATATATCCTCTTGGTCAATCTTTCCTCACTCATTCTCTCCATGTGCCCAAACCATTTCAAAACACCCTCTTCTGCTCTCTCAACCGCGCTCTTTTTATTTCCACACATCTCTCTTACCCTTACGTTACTTAATCGATCAAACCACCTCACACCACACATTGTCCTCAAACATCTCATTTCCAGCACATCCATCCTCCTGCGCACAACTCTATCCATAGCCCATGCCTCGCAACCATACAACATTGTTGGAACCACTATTCCTTCAAACATACCCATTTTTGCTTTCCGAGATAATGTTCTCGACTTCCACACATTCTTCAAGGCTCCCAGGATTTTCGCCCCCTCCCCCACCCTATGATCCACTTCCGCTTCCATGGTTCCATCCGCTGCCAGATCCACTCCCAGATATCTAAAACACTTTACTTCCTCCAGTTTTTCTCCATTCAAACTTACCTCCCAATTGACTTGACCCTCAACCCTACTGTACCTAATAACCTTGCTCTTATTCACATTTACTCTTAACTTTCTTCTTTCACACACTTTACCAAACTCAGTCACCAGCTTCTGCAGTTTCTCACATGAATCAGCCACCAGCGCAGTATCATCAGCGAACAACAACTGACTCACTTCCCAAGCTCTCTCATCCCCAACAGACTTCATACTTGCCCCTCTTTCCAAAACTCTTGCATTTACCTCCCTAACAACCCCATCCATAAACAAATTAAACATATATATATATATATATATATATATATATATATATATATATATATATGGGAGTGGGGGGCTGGAAATCCTCCCCTCTCGTTTTTAGATTTCCTAAAGAAGGAACGGAGGAGGGGTCCAAGTGAGGATATTCCCTCTAAGGCTCAGTCCTCTGTTCTTAACGCTACCTCGCTAATGCGGGAAATGGCGAATAGTATGAAATATATATATATATATATATATATATATATATATATATATATATATATATATATATATATATATATATATATATGTGTGGGTGGGTTGGGCCTTTCTTTCGTCTGTTTCCTTGCGCAGCCTCGCTGATGCGGGAGACGGCGACAAAGCGGAATAAATATATATAAATAAACACACATATATATATATATATATATATATATATATATATATTAACCCAAGTAACTCTTAATCTTATGACATTAAACGTATGTATGTATGGTCATTAAGCCTAAATCCCTATCATGTCATGTGATTTCAGAGCTTGACTGCACCCAAGTTTTACTGGCTGTCGTGCCAATGTCTGGTTTCTGATCGTTGCATTATACTGAGAGGTTGTTACGGACAACTGGGATCTATTTACAACAATTTTCGTGTCTGAAATGTAGTCAAAGGTCTTGGGCAACCCGAGGATAAGTGGATAACCCAACTGAGATATACAATGAAGTTTGATTTACGTTAAACACTGAGTGTATCATAATTACAGTGTACTTGAAACTCAAGGAAGTATCTGACAGTGTGATTTACATGCAACGCTGAATTTATCTTTAGAGTTTTAACTTGTCTTAAACTCCGAATACTTACATTAAATGTTGAAAATCCGGGCGTGGAGAAACTTTTTTTTTTTTTCTTGTGGGGATGGGGGTAGGGTGGGGGTTAGAAGTATTACATGTTCATTAAATTTGTTAAGAATTGTGTGTCCTTATTTTCATCACCTTGTCATAAAAATCCCAATTAAAAAGATATAAAACCTATAACCTTAGACAGAGGTATATGTTTGTTAAGTGTACCTGGTGGTGAGCTGTATGAGAGGGCAGTGGTGGAGGTTGAAGAAATGTACAGGACATTAGACCAGGGAGAAGCAGTGTGGTTTCAGAAGTGGTAGAGGATGTATGGATCAGGTGTTTGCTTTAAAGAATGTGTGTAAGAAATACTAAGAGAAGCAGATGCATTCTCATGTGGCATTTATGAATCTGGAGAAAACATATAGGGTTGATAGAGATGCCTTGTAGAAGGTGAGTAAACGGTGTGGGATGAAAGCTGCTAGAATTAGTCACTTTTTTATCGGGGGTATAAGGCATGTGTACGAGTAGAAAGAGAGGAGAGTGATTTTTTTTTCCAAGTGAAGATTGGTCTACTACGGGGGTGTGCGATGTCACCATGGTTGTTCAATTTGTTAATGAATGGGATGGTGAGGAAGGACGATGAGAGAATCTTAGAAACAGGGGCGAGTATGCTGTCTGTGGGGAATAAGATGGCCTGGAAGTTTTAGTTGCTGTTAACTGATGATGAAGCACTAGTGGAAAATTCGATTGAGAGACTGCTGGAGTCCGTGACTGAGTTTGGTAGTGTGTGAAAGGAGAAAGTTGAGAGTAAATGTGAATAAAAGCAAGGTTATTAGGTTTAGCAGTGTTGAGGGACAGGTTAGTGTGAGTTTGAAAGGAGGAAAATTGGAAGAAGAGAAGTATTTAGATCTCTGTGAGTGGACTTGGCAGCGAATGGAACCATGGAAATGGAAGCGAGTTATAATGTGAATGAGGAGACGAAGGATCTGGAGACACTGAAGAATGTGTGGAAAGAGAGACCGTTATCTGGGAGGGCAAAAATGGATATGTTTGAAGGTATAGTTGTCCCTGCAATATTATATGGATGGTCTGAAGTAGTTTGATCGAGAGGTGTAACAAAAAAATTGCGGCTAAGAGAATTGAAGAGGGTGTGCTGAAATGGTTTAGACATATGGAGAGAATGAGTGAGGAAAGATTGACAAAAAGGATATGTGTGTCAGAAGTGGGGGGAACAAGGATAATGGGGAGACCAGACTGGAAAAGGAAAATGGAAGGATGGCGTGAAAAAGATTTTGAGCGATCGCAGCCTGAATATGCAGGAGAGTGAAAGCTGTACATGGGATAGAGTGAATTGGAACGATGTGGTATACTGGGGTCGACGTGCTGTCCATGGACTGAGCCAGGGCATGTAAAGTCTCCGCAGTAAGCCTTGGAAAGGTCTGTGGGGCCTGGATGTGGATAGAGAGCTGTGGTTTCGGTGCATTACACATGACAGAGAATAGGTTTCACCGGATACGGCCTTTCTTCGTCTGTTCCTGGCGCTACCTCGCTAACGCGGGAAATGGAGATCACGTATATGTAAAGAACAAAAAAAAAAAGGCACAAGGCCATTCACATCACCACATTAGGGACACAAAAGAAGAGAAAATACTGACGATAGCAGTAGTAAGGGTAGAAGGCACTCTTGGCGACACGGCAGCAATCTACCGTTGGCCAGTTCACTCGAATTCACCAAACAAAGAAAAACACTACTATTGGGTTGTTGACCCTGGGGAAGCCAGAGGGCCTTAACTAACCAACACTTAACACTCCGAACTGGTCGTTACTCTTACAAGTGGCCCTTCTAATGTGGCATGAACTCATCACTAGCACTTTTAAGCCTCCGAACACTGCGGACAACCACCGGCTCAGGTTACCCCGATAATAATCTCTTCGTATGAAATTTGATGAGCACACGGGAGCAACCTTTTTGGAGAATTCACTGAGGCAAAGGAGATTGTTAAGATAGTAGGTCAAGTACCAACTAGAACTGCTCACAACCACACACTGGTCTAGGTCAGCCAAATGTTCCTCACGACATGTGGAGGCGGGGAAAGGACGGGCGGTTGATAGATAGCGGAATGGTCCCCGCCAGTCAGGTGTCTGGTGTGTGTACCTGGTCCTAAGAGTCTGAGCACTACCTTTCCTCCTCTTACTCCTCCCCCACACCCACCTGTCCTTAGATAAGTGGGTTGGGTAAATATAGTACCCTACTGACTGACTTCACTGCTTTGATATACGAGTATATATATATATATATATATATATATATATATATATATATATATATATATATATATATATATATATATATATATATATGTTTGTTGCTAAATCAGCCTCTCCCCTTTTCTCCATCATACCTGGCGTCCCTCAAGGTTCTGTCTTGTCTCCTACACTTTTTCTCCTTTCTGTCAAAGATTGCCTTTCTTCCACAACTAACCAAATGCACTCTGACACTGGCGACTCATCACTGCATACCTCCACATCCTTCGATTCTGCTCCTTCTTGTCTCACTCGATCTGCATCTCGTCTCGACACAACTTCTTCAATTAACTCAAACTTGGAAAGGATGTCTATTGAAGAAATGTTACTAAATTTAATTCCCCCAATGTGGTTGAATTTAATACCCCCAAGACACAGGCTCTACCCATCATTCTATCGAAAGTTCCTCAAAACTTTCCTCTCTTCTTTGATGGTTCCGTAATTCCATGTCTTGACTCGGTGAACATAACTGGTATTACAGTAACATCCACTCTCTCGAAGAAACCCCACATTACATGAGTAGCTATATCTGCCTCTAAGAAACTGGAAGTACTGTTTAGATGTCGAAACTTCTCTGAACAGTTGCTTCGTTTATGAAAAAAAAGGACGAATTCGTCTTTGTATGGAGTACTGCTCTCTCATTTGGTGTGGTTCTAGCTCTGCATCCTTACTTGACAGAGGTGAGTCTCCATATGTCCAAACCATTGCACCTGACCCTCGTCATCTCTCTCAGCCACGCTCAACTTAATACTGCACCAGATATCTTTCTCACCCTTGTCATTCTTTTTAGATCAACCCTACTCACTCTGTGTACTGTCCCCAGGCATTTTATTTTTAACACAACCACCCCACCTTCCGTTCCTTTACATTCAGGACCCGGGATTCGCACACCACTGTCGGGACTACTATACCATCAAGCACAGCCATTTTTATCCTTACAGACAGCGACTACCTCCACACCCCTCATTGCACCCTAGACCTTTACGCCGTCTCTCACATCCTTTGATTCACTCCCAGGTATCCAGAATACTCTACTTCCTCTACGTTCTCCTCATTCAAACAATTCAATGTATATATATATATATATATATATATATATATATATATATATATATATATATATATATATATATATATATATATATATGCCTAAACAGGTAACGTTGAGGGGGAATCCATGTAACTCACGCCATGTAGGTGGTAACAGTGTTAGTCGTCCAAGGCAAGCGGGGAGCGAGATAAGATCAGACTGATGGTGAAGGCAAACCACGAGCTGGTGATGACGCCTGTGGCTGGGTGTTGGGGGAGGGGGAGGGGATGGCTAACGGCGGTGGTTCGCTGAACATACCCCTCCACCCCCTCCCCACCCCGTCCCTGCTCTCCGGAGACGGGTGAGACACCATCCTCACATTTACGGTCTGGACGGTGGGCTAGCCAATTGTCTGTTGTCATAGTGACGCAGATAACATATCCTGATTCATCATGGACCACATCTACCGTGTCGTCACCAAGCGTTCGTAACCTTACTACACAGTCTCACACTCCGAACACATCGAGTACGTTCTGATAAGGTAAAAATGATTTTACCTACGAATAATCAACATATATTACCTATAACATATATATTGATCGTTTCATAGAAAAAATATTTTGAGTATATAAAGAATTACTACATCATATATTCCTTGTCTTTTTCACACTGAACTTCAAATGCAGTAGTGCTAAAACGCATTTTCTACTTACACATTTTTCTGGAATGTCACTCATTTCCCTTTGTTCAGTTTCCCCCACAGTCCATCCCTGCACGACCATAGACATGTTGGGTACAACCTTATCCTCTACTCTATCTTGGGTACTCAACATATTCATCATTACAAAATCTGTTTCCCAAAACCTGGGGATGTTTGTACAGGTGCCGTCATTATTCCTGTGGTGAGCAGCGATGTCACATTAACAGGATCCTCATTCGCCACAGTAAAGAGCAACTGTTCAGAGTAATTTCGATATCTAAACAGGACTCCCAGTTTCTCAGAGGAAGATTTAGCTATATCCGTAACGTGGATTTTCTAAGGAAGACGATGTCACAGTAATACCAAGTATATTCATTGAGTCCAGAGGTGGAATTACAGAATCGTCGGGGGAGAGAGGAAAGTTGTGAGGAATTTTCGACAGAGAGATGGGTAGAAAGAAATTGGGTCTTCGAGGCATTGAACTTAAACGGGTTTCGTCTACCCCAATGAGATGTCCCATCCCAGCCTAAGTTTACCGAGGAAGCTGTGTCGAGACAAGATGCAGATCGAGTGAGAAAAGGAGTAAGATTGAAGGATGTTGAGCGTTGCAGTGTTGAGTCGTCAGCGTATGAGTGCATTTGGTTATTTGTGGAAGAAAAGAAATTGTTGATGAAAAGGAGAAAAAGTTTGGGAGACTGAACAGAACCCTTAGTGACACCACTCTTGATGGAGAAAGGAGGAAAGGCTGATCCACCAAGAACCACTGAGACAGATCGGCCAGAGAGGAAGCTAGATATAAGGGAGCAAAGTGAGGAAGGGAAGCCAAAAGAGAGGAACTTAGAGATGTCAAAAGCAACTCCATCTGTTTCCACAAAATCTTTCAAGGATGATGACCAGACAATAATAAGATAGAGAAGAATACCACTAATGGATCTCGCCTTCAGGAAACCATACTGGTGATCGGAGAGAAGAATGTGAGATTCAAGATGTCTAGGGATATGCGAGCTGGGGAGGGATTCAAAGACATTGGAAACGACAGATGTCAAAGTAACAGGACGATAGTTTGAGATGTTAGAACGGTCGCCCTTCTTAGGGATGAGATGTACCGACGTATGTTTCCAAGAAGAAGGAAACGTTCTACTTTTTAATCAGAAACGGAACAGATGAGGAAGCACAGGTTCAAGTTCAGAGGCACACTCTTTCAATACACAGGTATGGATATCAACAGGAGATTGCTTGTGTCCAGAGAGATGAGTGCTTTTCGGACAATCGAAAAGAGAATACGAGGATACGCATAGGATCAGTAAGAGGAGCATCAGGGGGTGAAGGAATGTTAAAGTCATCTTAGGTGGAGTTCGAGGAAAAGCGGGAACCAGAGTTGCTTTGTCTACTGGAGAGACAGCTATAGTATCGTCAGAACGTAAAAGTGAAGATAAGGTTGAACGACAGAATTTGTTAGCGATGCCCATAGCTAAAAAGCAGACAGACCTATTAGTGGATAACATGGCGAGGTTATCGTCCTGCCTTCCAATAAAGGAACGCTTTGCCTCTCGGTAACGTACTTCCAATGATTACGGGCAGTGATAAATGCTAAATGGGAGTCAAGAAGAAGAATTTATCCTAGCCCGATATACCTGATCCTTTGCCTGAATGGCCTCAGATCAGGAACAGTTGAACTATGTATTGGAAGAAGAGGCCGTCTTGGAGGAAGAGAGGATAAATATACCATTCCCGCAACCACTACCCCTGCTATGTGTTTGGCAGAGACAGAAGTATCACCGCATAAGAAACTGATTTACTCAAGGAAATTCAGAAAGAATTTTCTTAAGTAATTCAAGTCAGCTATGCTGAGGTTCCAATATTTACGTCTAGAAGGGGCTGTTGAAAGCGGAGTGCCACTACAAGATGTGTGTAAGAGTTCCATCCATGACAATGGGTCCATCTCAGATACCTCAAAAATATCCCAACTTTGCCTACTGTATATAGTTTATTTGAAATATATCTTTATGCAAAATCCAATCGTTGTTTTTCAACATTGATAGACTTTACTTTTTATGCAGTAGAATCTCATTTATAGCCGTCCAATCCTTGTTAACACTTTTTCTTTCTATGTTACTCTTGATTGAATCATTGAGGCCCAGTCCAAACTAAACCGTTTTTGTAATCCGTACTCTCTTTTCCCGCCACTGCCCACAGGATGGGTTGGAGATGCAAAAATCAAGTCAGTTTGCGCCAAGTCCACGTTGGCTCTCTCCTACATCCAGATCCCCTTCGGATGATCTCAGTATGGGTTCCTAACCTTTCTTATGTCTCCCAGCAGGTCTTCCTCAATCTCTCCAGGTTCCCGAGTGTTGGTCAGTTGACACAGTTGTATGAGCACACCACCATATCAAAGGCTTTCCAAGTGGTCCGAACACACCATCATATCAAGGCTTTCCAGGTGGTCCGAACACACCATCATATCAAGGCTTTCCAGATGGTCCGATGTGGCTTGAACGCTGTGTTATCTTGTCCACTTTGTAGGAACACTGACAGCCCAGTCGTCATTAAACAGCCTTCGAGGCCACACTACCCAGATCAGCCCGTGTATAATCGAATTAATCATTGCGTAATCATTATAATCAGGCCAACGAAAATAGGGCTGTCAATCATTACGGTAACACTAAGATCAGATTAGCGTATGCATATATCATAACAGTGACATGTTAATCAGATAAGCGTACGTCTAACTGAATCAGGCATTACAATAACATTCTTTTCCTCTGCATTTACCGACGGGCGCAATCGTATTCTCCCGTGAGTGGCATTCATCATTTCCAGCTTTCATTTTGCTACTGCGGCCTGAATATATATATACATGCATTGCGCGTGGTCTAGTACTTGCTGACAACCACGAGCATAATAATGCACGATAAGTTCCCAAGTGCACTTTCATGTGATGATCACATCGTCAGGAAAGACAGAAGAATGAGATGACAGACTTAGAAGTCAGTTTATATAGAGTGGTGAAACTGACACCGTTGATAAACAAGTGTTTTTAGAGAATACTTGTTTACCAACTGCGTCTTAACTCCACCTCTTCTTTGCATATAAGTTGACTGTTCCAAGTCTTTCATCTCATTCATGTATCTCCCCTGCTGATGTAATCATTACACGAAAGGGCACTTGGGAACTTATCGTGTTTCATTTTCCTCGTGGTTATCAGCATATATATATATATATATATATATATATATATATATATATATATATATATATATATATATATATATATTACTTTTTTTATTTATTATACTTTGTCGCTGTCTCCCGCGTTAGCGAGGTAGCGCAAGGAAACAGACGAAAGAATGGCCCAACCCACCCACATACACAAGGATATACATACATGTCCACACACGCACTATCTCAACGTATACATATATATATATATATATATATATATATATATATATATATATATATATATATATATATATATATATATATACACACACAGACATATACATATATACACATGTATATAATTCATATTGTCTTCCCTTATTCATTCCCGTCGCCACCCCGCCACACATGAAATGACAATCCCCTCCCCCTGCATGTGTGAGAGGTAGCACTAGGAAAAGACAACAAAGGCCGCAGTCGTTCACACTCAGTCCCTAGCCGTCATGTATAATGCACCGAAACCACAGCTCCCTTTCCACATTCAGGCCCCACAAAACTTTCCATGGTTTACCCCAAACGCTTCACATGCCCTGGTTCAATCCACTGACAGCACGTCGACCCCGGTTTACTGCATCGTTCCAATTCACTGTATTCCTTGCCCGCCTTTCACCCTCCTGCATGTTCAAACCCCGATCACTCAAAATCTTTTTCACTCCATCTTTCCACCTCCAATTTGGTCTCCCACTTCTCCTCGTTCCCTCCACCTCTGACACATATATCCTCTTGGTCAATCTTTCCTCACTCGTTCTCTCCATGTGACCAAACCATTTCAAAACACCCTCTTCTGCTCTCCCAACCACACCCTTTTTATTACCAAACAACTCTCTTACCCTTTCATTACTTACTCGGTCAAACCATCTCACACCACATATTGTCCTCAAACATCTCATTTCCAGCACATCCACCCTTCTCCGCGCAACTCTATCTATAGCCCACGCCTCGCAACCATATAACATTGTCGGAACCACTAACCCTTCAAACATACCCATTTTTGCTTTCCGAGATAATGTTTTCGCCTTCCACACATTTTTCAACGCTCCCAGAACTTTAGCCCCCGACCCCACCTTATGACTCACTTCAGCTTCCATGGTTCCATCCGCTGCCAAATCCACTCCCCGATATCTAAACACTTCACTTCCTCCAGTTTTTCTCCATTCAAACTTACCTCCCAATCGACTTGTCCCTCAACCCTACTGTACCTAATTACCTTGGTCTTATTCACATTTACTCTCAGCTTTCTTCTTTCACACACTTTACCAAACTCAGTCACTAGCTTCTGCAGTTTCTCTCCCGAATCAGCCACCAGCGCTGTATCATCAGCGAACAACAACTGACTCACTTCCCAAGCTCTCTCATCCCCAACAGACTGCATACTTGCCCCTCTTTCCAAAACTCTTGCATTCACCTCCCTAACAACCCCATCCATAAACAAATTAAACAACCATCCACTGAGAACCAATCACTTTCCTCTCTACCTACTCGTACACATGCCTTACATCCTCGATAAAAACTATATATATATATATATATATATATATATATATATATATATATATATATATATATATATTTCTTTTCTTTTCTTTCAAACTATTCGCCATTTCCCGCATTAGCGAGGTAGCGTTAAGAACAGAGGACTGGGCCTTTGAGGGAATACCCTCACCTGGCCCAATTCTCTGTTCCTTCTTTTGGAAAAAAAAAAAAAAAAAAAAAAAAACCGAGAGGGGAGGATTTCCAGCCCCCCGCTCCCTCCCCTTTTAGTCGCCTTCTACGACACGCAGGGAATACGTGGGAAGTATTCTTAATCCCCTATCCCCAGGGATATATATATATATATATATATATATATATATATATATATATATATATATATATATATATATATATATATATATTGATTGCATACTTGATCGTCGTTTTCCGCGTCAGCGAGGAAGTGCCAGATACACACGAATATAAAGGCCGCGTACGCGGACATCCATTCTCTAGCTGTCATGTGTCATGCACTGAAACCACAGCTCCCTACCCACAACCAGGCCCCATAGACCAAGAGAAAGAACGTCTTGGTAAGTATGACAGGAAAAAGAAACCAGGCAATGGTGATACTACATGGAAACAGCCATGAATCTGAGCAGCATCTGCCGGGGCTGCGTCGGCCTGCGTCACTTGCTGGCCCAACGGTTTGTGTGCTGAGTCATTTCGCCTTTGGTCTTACGTCCTGCCAGGCTCGTTAAGGCCGGCAACGTCCATAGCAACCAATCGACAACACTTGGACACCTTCTCAAGGAGTGGTGAAGACCACTTTGAAGACGACCACACACACTTCTGGCCCATCCCGACCCGAACCGAGCGTGACCTTGGAGGTATACGTGTCCCCGAACTGGTCGTGGCCGCGATGCTGTAACTTTCTCCTTTTCTGGAGGTGGGTCAGGGGTTGTGGTGTGTGGTGATGTGGGGTTGATCATATTGCCACAATAGCGGTGAATCTATGATGCACTCTTAACCCGACTTGTGGACGGAGGCGCCAAAGAGGATACAGGCTACTGGAAAAGTCCGGGGACAGGGCCTCTATAGTGATTACACAAGTTATGTGGCGAGATAAATGTTAAAAAGGAGTGAGGGAAAAAGTTGTGGATGAATTGCTTACACAAGAATTGTACGTTTTGATACCAGTCATCCGTGAACTCACTCGTTTTATAGACAGTGAAGTACATAACGCTGCACGGTGTTAGAGTAGCCTTGTTGACGAAGTTTACATTTGGGGTGTCTGTAGTCAACACGATGGGACAACTTCCGTGGGTATAGTCTACAGGCCAGCTTGAGCTGGGCATGAACTTCACGGTATCTGAAGATCCTGTTAGTGGTACCATATTTGTATCGTTCTTCCCATGTTATGATGAAGGATGCATATGTTAGTGTCTGATTTCAATTTGACTTAAGCCGGAAAGATTGTGTTCATGTTCTTACAGAGTAATTGTTATAAGGCCGCTTGTGGGTGGACCTGGGTATGAATACATAACACTCTCCGAGGCAAAAGATTTTGATAATTCATCAGCCTTATTACGCATTCTGAGACTGTGAAGGAATCCAGAGAAGCTGGACTCCATCAGGGAAAATTTGGCTGTACCTGAGTTGTGCCTCATATGCAAGCATATTACAGTCGTGCTTCATATGCAAGCATATCACAGTCATGCTTCATAAGTAAATATATGAGCGTCGTAGTTCCTACGCAAGCATGTAACAGTTGTGCTGAAGGGAGCCGAGTGTATTTCGTGAGGAAAGTGAACCACTTACAATCAGATTATCTGTCGTGGAGCGATTTACAGATTAAAGGGCTTTGAGGAGAGCAGATACGTAGCTGAATTTAGAGTGTAGATGTTCAGTTGTTGAACCATCCTCCCTGTGCTCGGTAAGAGCTACTCGGTACGTGACACACCACTACCAGCAGCACCAGTCCTCTGATGTAGGGACCCCAACTGTATATCTAATTGAAGAGAGACATTGTCCAGGGATCTTCACTGTGATACCGGGCGTCTTTACTGACCCTCGTCATCACCATGGGTTATGATGGTTGGGTGGTTGTTCGGTCTTTAGGCCCATCAACTGCCAGGGTCATTGCCTTAAGGCCGTCAACGTAAGTTACATCCACCAATTGAGAAATCTTAAACACCTTATTAAGGTGTTGAGGATGATTCTAAGACCACATACGCTCTCATTACGAATAGGGACCATTGTTGTGATGGGGTCGGGGGTACAGATGGGGTTGTGATGTAGTGAGGCTGGTGGCCTGCGGTTTGAGTTCGGGATGAGGAGTGCGTGACGAGGGGTTGGATGCTGTAAGGGTCGAGACGGGTGCGTTATTAGGAGACGTTGTTGCATCACTTAGGAGAAAAGAGGGAAAGGTCGGAGACGGTTGCTGGAGATAAGAGCTGGTGAAAGGTGGACGTTGACGGATGGTTGACAGGGACAATTGTGGCGGGAGGGAACGGGAGGGGAGGGGTGACTTGACAGCTCGTGGTTGGGGTGGGGGGTGCGGTCAAGGAGAAAGATGTTGCGGTTGGTGTACTGGCTGGTGGGTGGTGGGGGAGTTGGAGGGTTATTAGGGACGGACTTTAGTCAACAGGACTGGCGACGACATTCTTTTTTAAGGATTCTTTTCTTTTTTTCCTTTTTTTTTTTTTCCTGCTCTTATCTCCCTGAACTCATGTTCTACACGGGCGTCTGCGACGCGGGTGGATGAAACGTCTTTTTTGTTTGTTTGTTTATGTACCCCCGTGATGTAGCGTATAGCGTTCCTGACCGTGACTCATACAAGGGCCGCCCAGAGTCGAGCGTATAAGTTGGAATCCTGGTTGCGGCAGTTAGTCCACAGTCAACCCAGCTGTTCATCCAACCCTAGGGATTTGTTGATAAAATGGGTACCTGGCTCAAGCTTGGGTGTATATATATATATATATATATATATATATATATATATATATATATATATATATAGTTAATTATATATAGTTATATATAGTTATAATTATATATAGTTATCCCTGGGGATAGGGGAGAAAGAATACTTCCCACGTATTCCCTGCGTGTCGTAGAAGGCGACTAAAAGGGGAGGGAGCGGGGGGCTGGAAATCCTCCCCTCTCGTTTTTTTTTTATTTTCCAAAAGAAGGAACAGAGAACGAGGCCAGGTGAGGATATTCCCTCAGAGGCCCAGTCCTCTGTTCTTAACGCTACCTTGCTAACGCGGGAAATGGCGAATAGTATGAAAGAAAAAAATATATAGTTAATAGGATGGCCTTGATTAAGGCCTCAGCTGCCCTTGCCGTCTCAGTTAACATGAAAAAAAAACCACATTTGATGAGTCGGGCGTGTGGGATTAGGCCCTTGAAGAGTTACTCAGTGATTTGCCTGGGGCTTCACCACCGATCATATATATATATATATATATATATATATATATATATATATATATATATATATATATATATATATATATATATTTTTTTTTTTTTTTTTTTTTTTTTTTTTCATACTATTCGCCATATCCCGCGATAGCGAGGTAGCGTTAAGAACAGAGGACTGGGCCTTTGAGGGAATATCCTCACCTGGCCCTCTTCTCTGTTCCTTCTTTTGGAAAATTAAAAAAAAAAAAAAAAACGAGAGGGGAGGATTTCCAACCCCCGCTCCCTTCCCTTTTAGTCGCCTTCTACGACACGCAGGGAATGCGTGGGAAGTATTCTTTCTCCCCTATCCCCAGGGAAAAAAAATATAAATATATATATATATATATATATATATATATATATATATATATATATATATATATATATATATATATTCTTTTTCTTTTATATTATTCGCCATTTCCCGCATCAGCGAGGTAACGTTAACAACAAAGGACTGGGCCTTCGAGGGAATATCCTCACCTGGCCCTCTTCTCTGTTCCTTCTTTTGGAAAATCAAAAAAAAAGAGAGGGGAGGATTTCCAGCCACCCGCTCCCTCCCCTTTTAGTCGCCTTCTACGACACGCAGGGAATACGTGGGAAGTATTCTTTCTCCCCTATCCCCAGGGATATATATATATATATATATATATATATATATATATATATATATATATAGTGTCCAAAAATCGTCCAAATGCCTCTCGCTTCTCTTTCACTAATAATCTTACTTCTTCATCCCACCACTCACTACCCTTTCTAATCAACCCACCTCCCACTCTTCTCATGCCACAAGCATCTTTTGCGCAATCCATCACTGATTCCCTAAATACATCCCATTCCTCCCCGACTCCCCTTACTTCCATTGTTCTCACCTTTTTCCATTCTGTACTCAGTCTCTCCTGGTACTTCCTCACACAAGTCTCCTTCCCAAGCTCACTTACTCTCATCACCCTCTTCACCCCAACATTCACTCTTCTTTTCTGAAAACCCATACAAATCTTCACCTTAGCCTCCACAAGATAATGATCAGACATCCCTCCAGTTGCACCTCTCAGCACATTAACATCCAAAAGTCTCTCTTTCGCGCGCCTGTCAATTAACACGTAATCCAATAACGCTCTCTGGCCATCTCTCCTACTTACATACGTATACTTATGTATATCTCACTTTTTAAACCAGGTATTCCCAATCACCAGTCCTTTTTCAGCACATAAATCTACAAGCTCTTCACCATTTCCATTTACAACACTGAACACCCCATGTATACCAATTATTCCCTCAACTGCCACATTACTCACCTTTGCATTCAAATCACCCATCACTATAACCCGGTCTCGTGCATCAAAACCACTAACACACTCATTCAGCTGCTCCCAAAACACTTGCCTCTCATGATCTTTCTTCTCATGCGCAGGTGCATATGCACCAATAATCACCCATCTCTCTCCATCAACTTTCAGTTTTACCCATATTAATCGAGAATTTACTTTCTTACATTCTATCACATACTCCCACAACTCCTGTTTCAGGAGTACTTCTACTTCTTCCCTTGCTCTTGTCCTCTCACTAACCCCTGACTTTACTCCCAAGACATTCCCAAACCACTCTTCCCCTTTACCCTTGAGCTTCGTTTCACTCAGAGCCAAAGCATCCAGGTTCCTTTCCTCTAACATACTACCTATCTCTCCTTTTTTCACATCTTGGTTACATCCACACACATTTAGACACCCCAGTCTGAGCCTTCGAGGAGGATGAGCACTCCCCGCGTGACTCTTTCTTCTGTTTCCCATTTCAGAAAGTTAAAAAAATACAAGGAGGGGAGGATTTCTGGCCCCCCGCTCCCGTCCCCTCTAGTCGCCTTCTACGACACGCGAGGAATGCGTGGGAAGTATTCTTTCACCCCTATCCCCAGGGATAATATATATATACACACACACACATATACATATATATACATATGAAAAATGTAAGAAATAATTTAGAAAACTGAAACTTCTAGCTTGAAATGAAATGAAAAAATGAATGTCACATAATGGTTCAACCTCTGGCTATGGAAAAGGGAAATGTATAATTTATTTACACAAACGTCAATAGTAGTTCTCATCAATTTAACCACTGTATCAATAAGCTTCAATGTCTAAGCTACATTTTTTCCAATTTCACTATTTTCTTGTCAAAGCACCATGTATGAAAACTATCACTCCAGTAACACAACTATAAACATTTACTTCCCCTTTAAAAAGTTCTGGGGAAGTCTGTCTCGATACACTGCGGGACACTCTACCACCTGGCGAGGTTTGTGTTGCAATGGTTCTTAATTTGTTTATGGATGGGGTTGTTAGGGAGGTGAATGCAAGAGTTTTGGAAAGAGGGGCAAGTATGAAGTCTGTTGGGGATGAGAGAGCTTGGGAAGTGAGTCAGTTGTTGTTCGCTGATGATACAGCGATGGTGGCTGATTCATGTGAGAAACTGCAGAAGCTGGTGACTGAGTTTGGTAAAGTGTGTGAAAGAAGAAAGTTAAGAGTAAATGTGAATAAGAGCAAGGTTATTAGGTACAGTGGGGTTGAGGGTCAAGTCAATTGGGAGGTAAGTTTGAATGGAGAAAAACTGGAGGAAGTAAAGTGTTTTAGATATCTGGGCGTGGATCTGGCAGCGGATGGAACCATGGAAGCGGTAGTGGATCATAGGGTGGGGGAGGGGGCGAAAATCCTGGGAACATTATCTCGGAAAGCAAAAATGGGTATGTTTGAAGGAATAGTGGTTCCAACAATGTTGTATGGTTGCGAGGCGTGGGCTATGGATAGAGTTGTGCACAGGAGGATGGATGTGCTGGAAATGAGATGTTTGAGGACAATGTGTGATGTGAGGTGGTTTGATCGAGTAAGTAACGTAAGGGTAAGAGAGATGTGTGGGAATAAAAAGAGCGTGGTTGAGAGAGCAGAAGAGGGTGTTTTGAAATGGTTTGGGCACATGGAGAGAATGAGTGAGGAAAGATTGACCAAGAGGATATATGTGTCGGAGGTGGAGGGAACGAGGAGAAGTGGGAGACCAAATTGGAGGTGGAAAAATGGAGTGAAAAAGATTTTGTGTGATCGGGGCCTGAACATGCAGGAGGGTGAAAGGAGGGCAAGGAATAGAGTGAATTGGATCGATGTGGTATACCGGGGTTGACGTGCTGTCAGTGGATTGAATCAGGGCATGTGAAGCGTCTGGGGTAAAGCATGGAAAGCTGTGTAGGTATGTATATTTGCGTGTGTGGACGTATGTATATACATGTGTATGGGGGTGGGTTGGGCCATTTCTTTCGTCTGTTTCCTTGCGCTACCTCGCAAACGCGGGAGACAGCGACAAAGCAAAATATATATATATATATATATATATATATATATATATATATATATATATATATATATATATATATATAGAGTGTACTTGAACATTACGCACCTTTATTTTCTTGTCAAAATGTTATACTTACAGTTTCAGGATGTCTGCTTAAGTCTGGGTTTGAATTCTGAAAAGTACGATGACTTTTTGAATTGTCAGTGACTTGGTGTTGATAAGGGTAAGATAGGTGGATACGCCCCTTCACTCTGCAGGGTTGTGATGGTTATCTGGTTGCTTTTGTTCGACAGCAACTTATGGACCCTTTTTTTTTTGGTGTAAGGTTTAGGGTACAAAAATGTGCTACCTTCTCTGGCTTCGTTACAATCTACGAGTTAATCGACGTTAAACTTATACATCGGTAACTTATTCCGAGACTTGAACGTTGGTCGCTTGTGCTTCGGTAACATTGTAGTATGTAAATGAGATCTTTCACTAATGTACAGCAGGCGCTTTGATCAAAGCATATGGAGTAGGTCCAAACAATAGTTGTATAAGCCAGCGGCAAACTCAGTCTATCCTCACAACTTTTGTACTGTCTATTTAGTTTATTTTGATGATTCTGACGGAAAACTGTAAATTGAAACAAAGGATGGAAACTATATATGCAGTGTGCAAAATGTAACCAGGGGAATGACTTTGGAATTTACATGCTTCAGCAGAGAGACTTCAGCTACACTGTTGACGTAGTCAGGAAAGGTTTGCCTGGGTCACGTGTGCTGGCGGATTAGGAGTCGAGGAACAAATGATATATATATTTTTTTCATCTGAATACGGAATTTTCCCCAACGTTCCGATAAGAACACGGTGATTGTTTCGAGTTTCTTGTATTAATATCTGTTCAAAAAGTTGTTGCAATTGTAGCCCTGGGGCAAAAACGAAAGAAATTTTTTTTCAAACTATCTAGAGTTTTCCCTTTACGAAATTTTCTAAATTATCATCAGTGTTGTATATAACCTTTTTTAAGGTCCGGGGGGGCCATATGAATCGGAAGAATTAAGAAACAGAGAAAAATGTTTCAAATAACTTTTTTCAAGTTATCGGAAGATAACGTAATCGTACTTACTAAAATCAGTTCAATATATGACCAATTATCACTATCAAATTAAAGATGTTTTAATCTATTTACTTTTTCATAGGATGGACTGTTTCACTGCATCTTCTGGCGAAACCATAGTTATATATAGCCTCGCTTGCATGACGGGTTACACCTCCATACCGTAAATCCCCCTTCCTATATCTCTATAAAGAGAGAAATAGCGTGATGTGAATTTCAATTAAAAAATAACACTGAAAGGAAAGGATATTTTAAATGTATATCATTCTCAGCGAAAATGATTTTTTCTTTGTTTTGTCTTCGAAGCAGCGAAAAAATATATATTTGATTTGGATTCATTTTTTCCAGTTTTCATAGTTTTTGCTACAGTCCTCCGAGTCTTAGAAAACGGTATGAAACGATGTATAAACTAGTAATGATATGGTGCAGTTTACCTCATGATGTCTTCATGGGTTATTTTCAGTTTATAGTAGATTGTAAGTAGCCTAAATGAGTCTCATAGGGTTCAAAGGGTATTGGGCAATAGAATGAATAAATGACATATTACCGACACTGATAATTGGGTTGCGTTACGTGAAACTAAAATTCGCATATATTAAGCTTGGAAATAATGTTGTGATAGAGATCAACGTTAACAGTTACAACCTGCACTCACAGGTAGAAAATTGATTTCGATATCGATTCGTGCAGAACTAAACACCTGTGTGGCAAAAACGAGAGACGAGAGAGTAACCGACATTATGAATTCTGATGAACTACAAAAGTTGAATGAAGAAGAACACTTCGGTGTAATGTGTGTGACGATATAAAAGTAAGCAGTGCATGAAAACAGCGAAACAGCGAAAAAGGATAAAATTCTAAGATTCATGAATGTGACATTCGAATTCTAGTCTTAAGAAACTAATATAAACTCTCTTCACTTCATTGGTGTGTCCCCAGAGTGAATACTGCGTCAATTTTGGTCGCCCTACTTGAAAAAAAAGGTTGAATAGATACTAGGCTACAGCGGCAAGCAAGTAAGATGATTCCAAGACTGAGAAACAAAATTGAGAGCCAGTTAGACGACTTAAACTTATTTAGCTTAGGGAAGGGAAGGTTAAGAGGCGATTTGAGACAGGTACCAAAGTTATCAAAGGCTTGAGAAATTCGAGCTTAGGTGATATTTAAGGCTACATTTGTTTAATTTCATTAGTCACGTTTACCAACTCGATGCAAAGTGCTTTTTCTTCAACACGATTGTTAACATTTGTAATGAATTACTAATTAAAGCAGACGAGAACCAGACCATAAGTACGTAAAGGAACAGGTTTCACGAATACCTCAAGTCTACAGCTGACATTTATTCTTCCTGTGTTGCAAACAATGTTTATAGGTTTTATTTCTCCTTACGACATTGTCGGCTTTCCTACCCTTAGCACACTCAATCTATGCCTCAACTCTCTTCCGATTTTAAAAGCATCCTCGAAAGGATCCACTGATCTGTTGCTGCTGTCAGCATTCCTCTGTATCCTCTTAGTAACTGGGATCGAGCGGGGGTCTCTGAGCGCGTAACCCACACTGACTGACTCAGTGGCGTGCGTCCCTCTCGACGGAGGTTGTTTCGGTGCAGTGGAAGGAAACTGACGAGAGTTGTAATACAACGCCATCCTGATGACGCCATGTTTATGTCTTAACTGACGACTTTGTCATGTTGGGGTGGCGGTGGGGGTTCATGGTCAGCTGACGAAATCACTCGGGGCAAAGGAAGTGACCCAACACATGACGATGGTGTAATTCATGCCTCACCAGCCTTTCCACTGACGATGTTGGTATCTAGGCGCTGCTCGATGACGTTACCACTGGCTATGTTTGTTCACACGTGCCCCTCACCAACGCCACTGATGATGTTTGTCAGTAGGCGCTGATCACTGACGTCACCACTGGCAGTGTTCGTCAGTAAGTGTCGCTAACTGAACTCACTACTGGCGATGCTCGTTAGCAGGCGCGTCAAGCAGACATCTCTACAGTTGACGTTTGTAGTCGTCCCTTGCCTAATCACCAACATCACCAGTGACGACGTGAGAGGATACCGCTCCGTGATATCACCGTTAAAGACACTAGTATGTACTTGTGGCGCGTCATTTGTACGGGTGAGGTAGCCAGTGAGGGAGATTCCTAGGCTACTCATAGCTGCCCAGTCACGTCGGGTTACAAGAGAAACGTTTCACGGTAGAGACTTTCACCTCGGTCTCTCCACTTGGAGTCCACACCTTCTCGCAATTTCATTCGACGAATCTGTTGCTTGCTGGAGACAGGAATCTCGCCTGCAAGGCATATTACGGTGTTTGTGAAGGTATAACTTGGAATCGTAAACAGTTGAACTTCTTCAGGTGTTCAAGATTATTCTAAGACCATACACACTCCCGCTGCATGTATGGCTGGCTCTTCATGAGGATATTGGTTGGTCGGTTGTTTATCTAGGCTTTAGGACTAGCGACTGACAGTCACTGCGGCTGTCAACTTTTAAGTTGTAACTACCAATCGAAAAAAAAAGTTGGTCACCTCACATTCAAGATAATTCTAAGACGAAAGAATGGCCCAACCCACCCACATACACATGTATATACATACACGTCCACACACGCACATATACATACCTATATATTTTAACGTACACACACACACACATATATATATATATATATATATATATATATATATATATATATATATGATATATATATATGATATATATATGATATATATATTCTCAGTGAATGTAGCTTTGCGGCAGGGGTGTGTGATGTCTCCATGGTTGTTTAATTTGTTTATGGATGGGGTTGTTAGGGAGGTGAATGCAAGAGTTTTGGAAAGAGGGGCAAGTATGAAGTCTGTTGGGGATGAGAGAGCTTGGGAAGTGAGTCAGTTGTTGTTCGCTGATGATACAGCGCTGGTGGCTGATTCATGTGAGATACTGCAGAAGCTGGTGACTGAGTTTGGTAAAGTGTGTGAAAGAAGAAAGTTAAGAGTAAATGTGAATAAGAGCAAGGTTATTAGGTACAGTAGGGTTGAGGGTCAAGTCAATTGGGAGGTGAGTTTGAATGGAGAAAAACTGGAGGAAGTGAAGTGTTTTAGATATCTGGGAGTGGATCTGGCAGCGGATGGAACCATGGAAGCGGAAGTGGATCATAGGGTGGGGGAGGGGGCGAAAATTTTGGGAGCCTTGAAGAATGTGTGGAAGTCGAGAACATTATCTCGGAAAGCAAAAATGAGTGTTTGAAGGAATAGTGGTTCCAACAATGTTGTATGGTTGCGAGGCGTGGGCTATGGATGTGCTGGAAATGAGATGTTTGAGGACAATGTGTGGTGTGAGGTGGTTTGATCGAGTAAGTAACGTAAGGGTAAGAGAGATGTGTGGAAATAAAAATAGCGTGGTTGAGAGAGCAGAAGAGGGTGCTTTGAAATGGTTTGGGCACATGGAGAGAATGAGTGAGGAAAGATTGACCAAGAGGATATATGTGTCGGAGGTGGAGGGAACGAGAAGAGGGAGACCAAATTGGAGGTGGAAAGATGGAGTGAAAAAGATTTTGTGTGATCGGGGCCTGAACATGCAGGAGGGTGAAAGGAGGGCAAGGAATAGAGTGAATTGGAGCGATGTGGTATACCGGGGTTGACGTGCTGTCAGTAGATTGAATCGGGGCATGTGAAGCGTCTGGGGTAAACCATGGAAAGCTGTGTAGGTATGTATATTTTGCGTGTGTGGACGTATGTATATACATGTGTATGGGGGTGGGTTGGGCCATTTCTTTCGTCTGTTTCCTTGCGCTACCTCGCAAACGCGGGAGACAGCGACAAAGCAAAAAAAAAAAAAAAAAAAAAAAAAAAAAAAAAAAAAAAAATATATATATATATATATATATATATATATATATATATATATATATATATATATATATATATATACACACAAACATATACATATATACACATGTACATGATTCATACTTGCTGCCTTTACTCATTCCTGTCGCCACCCCGCCAAACATGGAATGACAACCCCCTCCCCCCGCACGCGCGCGAGGCAGCGCTAGGAAAAGACAGTCCCTTGCTGTCATGTTACGTAATGCACCGAAACCACAGCTCCCTTTCCACATCCTGGACCCACAAAACTTTCCATGGTTTACCAAATGGCGTCCTAGCTAAGTCTCTTCTTTGTATATCAAATGACTGTTATACTTCTCTCTTGTCTCTCCTCTGATGATGTGATTATTACACGAAAGTTCACTTGGGAACTCATCGTGTTTCATTTTCCCCGTGGACTCAGGAATATATATATATATATATATATATATATATATATATATATATATATATATATATATATATATATATATATATATCATTCTTCAAATTTTGCATGAGATTATCATATAAACTAGTTTTGTGATCGAAGATAAATTACTATACAAGTTTGTAAGATATACATTCATTTTTTCTGCGTAATATTTGACAAAATATTAGTAATATCAAAATACTGATAAAATACATTCAGCGTAAGTGATTTTACCTGACTTTGGAACGTGTGTATATGTGCATCTCTGTGTTCGTAAACCAACTTATTACAGATCATCAGTTGGTGGCTGTTCGTTTCATCCACAATGTTACTTTTATCGGACCACCATTTAGTTATTTAGTTATAACGTTTCTAATCTGAACTAGCCAACTCTTCTCTCCAAAATCCAACATTTTAAAGCACAAGTTAAGAAATTCCCAAGTCACACATTCTTTTTTTTTTTCGACTACCGAAGTAGTACTTCTTTTATGAAGGAAATGAAACAAACATATGCTTCATTAAAGAACCTGTTTGGTCATGAGCAGTGTAGAATACTAAGGTGCTTATGAGATTTCTTTTTTTTTTCAAGTCGAGGGCCCCATTCACGTAGAAAATTCCTCATGTAAGACAGGTATAAGTTGAAAAAAAAAAGTGTGTGTGTGTGGGGGGGGGGGGGGTGTTAGGAAGGGGGGAAACTGAAGTGATAGAGGAGCAAGGGAAAATAGGAGCTATGGATATTTAAGGAGATTGTAGACCTGCCTTTCATCTTCTCCTAAGTATGACGGTTCGTGCGACCTGTGGGGTAACCGATGATCTAACCCTGAGGTCAAAAGCCAATCCATCACACCTAAGGGTATTGCCGTCAGGGTCAGGGGTCGTATAATCGTGCTAAAGGGTCGTGCCGTCATTGCTCGCTTGGTCAGAAAATTCGTATCTGTTGGGCAGCAAACCAGTGGGGGAAAATGTCACGGAGTCTCAATAATTTTCTCAGCGTAACCATTTCTCAAAACACGTAAACAGACGTCATAATATATCTCAATAATTTCCTCAACGTCACCAGATGTCACAGTATGTCTCAGTATTTCTCTCAAAAGTCACACACGTCAGTTTCGTTTGCATGTGCGACACCTGAGGCCAGGCTGACCAAGACACATGCTGATCCTAGTGCAACGTTAATGTCTTCCTCCCACACTATCTTTCCCTTTTTTCTGTCTCATCTTTCCTCCAAACTCCTTCATTTTATCTCCCATCTCCCATCCACGTCTTTCTGCTAGCTTGCCCATTGCCGTGTCCTCAAAATACTAGGCAGAAATAACAGGGAGTTCTGATGTTCCGCGGCCGCTAGTCGAGTCAGCTTGTAGTGACGTACTGGTGGCCGTCAGAGTCTTAAGTTTTTGCAGTGGCTGCTTTTCACTCTCTATGGGGCGGCTAAACCCCGTCCCGTGATCAGAGAACACTGCCTCACCCGTAACAGTGTCTGCATCAACACAGAAGTCGTCACTCGCCCTTCTAGCCTCTCCAATCTGCACCCTTTGTGGTGTACCGGGTTAATGTTGTGACGCATTCACGAGCCACCCTGGCTCGACTGCGCAGGTCTGAATCTTGTGTTATAGCAGTCGGTCCAACCCAGCTGTTCATCCTCTTTAGGATTTGGTCGATAAATTGGGTACCCGGCGTAGACTATTATATAACACACACACATATATTATATATATATATATATATATATATATATATATATATATATATATATATATATATATATATATATATATATATATATATATGTGTGTATATATATATATATATATATATGTATATATATATATATATATATATATATATATATATATATATATATATATATATATATATATATATATATATATATGTTGGAAAGGATCACAATTTTGCGCGTGATCAAGATATTCCTATGAGTCCACGGGGAAAATGAAACACGAAAAGTTCCCAAGTGCACTTTCGTGTAATAATCACATCATCAGGGGAGACACAAGAGAGAAATATAACAGTCAGTTGATATACATCGAAGAGACGAAGCTAGGACGCCATTTGGTAAACATGTGATTGTCCAAAACATACAACGAGCGTTCATAAACTTATCATTTTACAAATCTTATCAACAATAAAGTTATCTAATTTGTATAGACCATCACTAATATTAAGTTCCCAAGTGCACTTTCCTGTAATGATCACATCATCAGGAGAGATACAAAACAGAAATATAACAGTCAGATGATATACAATGAAGAGGCGTTAATCGGACTCCATTTGGTAAACAAATGACTACCCGAATATAGATCGGGTGCGTTCGAGTCTGGCAACAAGCGTATCATAAACTTATTACATGGACAAGAAGGGGAACTGTTTACAAATTTTATCAACAATAAAGCTATCCAATTTGTATAGACTTCTACTAATATAAATGTTACAATTCTTTGTGTATTCAATAGCAGAAGATTCAATGATATTTCTTGTGGTAAAGGAGTTAGAGTTAATATATCATAATTTTTAACATGATTAAACAAAGCATCTGGTTCTTTTCCTGTTCTTACACCATACCTATGTTGCTTAAGTCTAACACAAAAGACCCTTACTAGTTTGCCCAACATAAAACTTATCACAATTTTTACACGGCACCCTATAGATGCATCTTGCAGAACGTTTTGGTGCGTTCCTGATTGAGATATTCTTAATAGCACTGTTGTAGTTGAAGGCAACATTTACATTAAAGGATTTAAGCAACATGGGAAGTAAAGTAAAATTAGCATAAAAAATGAGAACTAAAAGGTTCTTGGTTGTCAAGGGGAGGTTTGGGTTCACACTCTATAAAATTATTTCTTTGCCAACTTAAGGGATTTATCAAAGAAAGATCTGGGATACTTTAACTTGGATCCAATAGAATATATCTTCTCAAACTCATCATCAATAAACTCTGGACTGCAAATATGTAATTCCCTAAGGAACACAGACTGGAATGATGATAATTTAACTGTCATGTTGAGCTTAGTAATAATGCATATATTGGTGGTTTTTTGTATATGCTAAACTTAAACTTGTTTCCATCCCTATGGATCATGCAATCTAAAAATGGTATCATACCAGTATTTTCATTTTCTACAATAAATCTAATGGAAAGTACTGAACTGTTAAGTAAAGGGAGAAATATTTGTAAATTTTCATTAGTTGGCCAATCACAAAGAACATCATCTACATACCTAAACCAAATTGCATTAGAAGGTAAGATATCCCTTAGTAACTTTGTTTCAAAGAATTCCGTATAAAGATTAATACAGGTGAAAGGGGGTTACCCATTGCCATACCGAATTTTTGAGCTTAACATTCTCTAATGAATTGAAGCACACAATCTTTTATACACAATTTTATCAATTCAATAAAAACAGAATTTGAAACAGGTAATTGAATATCACCCAATACATCAAACAGATATTTCAAGAGGTTGTCAACTAAACTTTTGTGAACAGAGGTGAAACATCAAAGCTAACCAGTTTGAAATCAAAATTAGCATTGATTAAGCTTGTTAACTAGATCTACATTGTTCGTGATATTAGAATTTGATATTTTACCCACTAATGGGCTTGATAAAGAACATAACCACTTTGACAATTCATATATGATGGAGCCTACTGAACTCACTATAGGACTTGTTAGAAAATTTGGTTTGTGTTTTGAAGGGGACAAAGATGACAAGCTTTTGATTAGAGAACCATGCTTCTCTCTCTCTCTCTCTCTCTCTCTCTCTCTCTCTCTCTCTCTCTCTCTCTCTCTCTCTCTCTCTCTCTCTCTCTCTATATATATATATATATATATATATATATATATATATATATATATATATATATATATATATATATATAATACAATATGACTCAAGGGAAATGGGATGACTGATATTCTTTACTAAAGCCGATACTGAGCGTAGCAAATTCATAGTTCAGACTAATCCTCTCTCAATCAGGAAAATATGTCTTCAAGCCTATCACTGACCTGCTTGCGTAAACTTGAATGTACTTCGTAAAGCTTGCTAGACCAGTGACGTGACAAAAAATGAAGGCATTCTCACTTAGGTCTGTTGTTGGACAATCAAATCGCCAAATTTTGGTCACTGCTGCTTATAGCCAGGTCAGCAACTTTTATGTTTGGTTTGCCATTTCCTTTTTCATATACCTAATTGTTTTCCTTGACTCTAGAAGGACCAGGAACAAACGAACAATGGCTTCATTCGCTTACATCATTTTTTCGTCACGGACAGTGTACCGAAACCAGTTCCTATACCATACATAAACAAGTCGCACAGATCATCATCACATGCTCCATCTTAACAGTTTCAAATACTATTATTCATCCCACCGACAGCAAGTCAACCCTACCACATCGCTCCACTTTGATATATTCCATGCACGTCTCTCACCCTCCTGAATGTTCAGGCCCTGATTCCCAATATCCTCTCTCACTTCAGCTTAACTTACCTGAATCTTCGTCTCCCCTCTCCCCTCCTCCTTGATCGAACTCGATAAAACATGCACAGGTTAAAACAATAAACCTAGTCTTATATATATAACTTGTAACATCACAACCTGATTCGTAAGCATGAGCTAACAGTCGTCACAGGATTCACACTGAAACTTTATTGCTTACTTCTGAGGTTTCTTTTCTCCACTAAAACCTACTTCACTGGTACTTAACCTGTTATGGCTTTATGTCTCATGATAACAGACCTTTTGGATAAGATTAGCGTCACTTTTTCTTCGTTATCTTGATATCCTACAGGAGCCTTAAGAACAGGTATAAATGTCAATATGTCAATTTCTTTCTTACACCGTGGTCTAATGATTACAGTTTTGACGCTTGGTGATTAAGCACCAATTTCGGTAATTAGTGGGCTAGATTAAAACCGGTTTGCTAATGATGCAGCGTAAAAGATTAGCCAATTATTGTTACTGATTCGTTAGACGTGGGGAGGTACGGTTCTATG
This sequence comes from Panulirus ornatus, assembly GCF_036320965.1. Taxonomy (NCBI): domain Eukaryota; kingdom Metazoa; phylum Arthropoda; class Malacostraca; order Decapoda; family Palinuridae; genus Panulirus; species Panulirus ornatus. The sequence continues at coordinate 23,311,551 of NC_092232.1, read as the reverse complement.
AATAACAAGGGAATATAATACTGTTACGAAGGTCCAGTATGAAAAATAATGTATGTAGTTCATGTTAAGGTGATGTGATTTTGGATTCTCCTAGATCATAAAGTAAGAGGAAAAGCAGAAAAGGAATCTAACCTTATCTCCTCTAGGTAATGACTAGGCATGAAGTTGCAAATATTTTTTTTTTTTTTTGATTGTTGACCTGTTTGGGGATTTTTTTTTGGGGGGAAGGGGGTGGTGGAGAAGTGGAGAGTTATTGGTAATGCGGTGGAGAATCTGTTTATAATAACAGAAAAGAGAAAGGATGATGTGCTCCAGTAGCTATCATTGAATCTATCATTTAAGAGTACGCTGTTATCTGCGATGGGAAAGGATCAAAACTATGGGGACTTTAGAGCATAAGTATTTACTGATTAAGTTGTTACAGCTCTACGACGATATATGTTCTAAGCTAAACCTCTTATGGAGAGTGTGAATCAAAGCAAATACTTGTGTTCGAGTCAGCGGTGATTGGTCCACAAAACAGTTTTGGTACACTGCCATATTCACCACACGAGATTCAGTGTTTCTCTCTGTGAACGGCACGAAAACAATGAAAAGTTACAGTCAGACCTTCATCTGATCGTTTTCAGAACCTGGAATATAGTAACGCTTTACCGTTATTCAAACTCCGATAGTTACATTGGTTCAGTTCTATCGTATCGGTAACGTTTGGTAGGCACGTTACATGGACCACGTGATCAGTGACGTAGGTGACATTGTGGACGGCCGGGGAGAGAGAGAGAGAGAGAGAGAGAGAGAGAGAGAGAGAGAGAGAGAGAGAGAGAGAGAGTTGTTGAGACCATGTATAAAGTGGGAATTTGTATTTGTTTCATGAAAAAGCAGCTAAGACATAGAAGGGAAGGTTCCCTGTGGTACTGTACACATTAATCATAGATACCATGAACACGTTTTGTTATCTAGCACAAGCTAAAAAATATATATCATGAGTTGGCCTCAATTATGGCTTCATTTGCCCGAGCCGTCTCAGCTAAAATAAAAAAAAAAAGAGTAGGGTTGGTATCGAACCACTACATCCAACTTTTTATCTACAGACAGACGGATGGAGCAAACCCTCACATTGTCCGTGTGTGTGTGTGTGTGTGTGTGTGTGTATTTCTCGCTGTCGGTATATCTCTGGCTTTACAGGTTAGGTTTTGCGTTTCATCTACTCAGCCTTACTTAAACACATGTTGTCTGTGTATCGGGTATATACATATAGAATATGAACTGTCTAGTATCTAGATAAGGCTAAGCAGGAAAAAAAAAAAAAAAGCTAGATAAGAACAGCTTTGTGCCTCAGTTTGTTGACAGAAAAAAAGGTAACAAAGCCTCTTGAGTAAGAGTGACTCAGCCTGCAAACCTGCTAACAAAGCGTATTCATAAGAGTACACTAATTGTTTTCAGCCCTACCATAAAATTTTTCAGGAAGAGTCGTTAGCCAAGAGCAGTTGTTGTTAGATGGGACATGATTCAGTGATAAATTACGAGCGATTGAATCCATTCGATAAATAGAACAGACAAGGCTATTTTGCCGTCTTTACGTTCGTACTGGACGATACACTGATGTGTATGATCAGGCAGACTGAGGAATCAGGAATTATTTGATGATATATAATTAGCACCGCTTGCCAGGATCCAACCAACACTTTCTAACAGAAATATATGACCCGACAGTCATTGGGTTACATATTTCTGCCGAGTTTTATGTATTCAGCTTACATATGCACGCACTTGTGTTGCTTATTTAAGGTACGCTGGGAGGTTTGCATATATATATATATATATATATATATATATATATATATATATATATATATATATATATATATATATATATATATATATATATATATGAGCAGCTTAGTGAATACGAGTAGTATTTCAAAAAATTCAATTTCACGAGTTTCAGAAGAAATATAGTTTGAGAAGAGATAGACATTTTGGACCGTATTTTTCAAGAAACAATGATCAGTTGTGGATCACCAGTAACAGTATTTCTAGATACTCGGTATAAATTATCCTACAGGAATGAAAATCAAATTATTTGTGGGTCATGATCGTTCCATGTGCTTTACGTGAGCATGCAGCATGACGGGTTATGGGTTGACGCTGTTTCAACTCTCTTTTGGGCCAGTTACTTCCTGAACCATCCTCCCACATGTACCCGACGGGGAAATTTCCCCTTTTACTCTGCATCCTTCCCCTCTGTGACATTTCTGTGATAAAGCCCCACCTTTCCCGCTATCTTGCATGTCAGTAACACCCCCCCCCCCCCCATAGCTCTTTCCTTGCATACATTTTTTTTTCTTACATTAAGGATCGTTCAATTGGATACTTTTTTTCTTTCACAGGTGAATGTTGGGTCTCATAACGGCAGGAGTCGGAGGAGAGGAGAGGTGTCGAGAAGGTGAACAACACCCACACGCCTACTACAAAGCCCGCGTTATTGGTGTCACAGCAGCTGCTGTCGCTTCAGCCGTTGCCGCCGCCCCCTTCACCACCACCACCACCAGCACTTCTAACCTTACGTTCCACACCAGAACACCTGTGGGCGCGCGCTCTGCCCGCCGCACCTCCACCGAACCCACTGCCGCTGCTACTTTGTGTGTCTTGCCATGGCGTATGGGGCAGCATTCCTAGTTTTGCTGCTGGTGTTGCGAGCGGTGCTGACTTGTCCCGCTCCAGGCGTGAGTGACGAGCAGATCTTTAAGGACGATCCACACCTTCGGGAGCTTTTCACACGCTACGCCGAAGGGACGGGTACCATCACACCGGAAGGGCTACAGAAGCTCCTTAACAACCTGATTATTCATGTGGATAAAAGTGGGCACGAGCACCACACAGGGGACGACCACGTGACCCATGACCATCACCCTAAAGACCACAAGTGCGGCAGTCGTCTAGGTGACGATGACAACCACTCTGGGGACGACCCTAAACACGCTGCTGTGGATGACAAGGACGCCCACGACGACCAAGGGCGGGGTAGCCACCTCGGAGACGACCACAGCCATTCTAAGGACCATTCTGAACACAACGACATGGATCGCCACGACGGCCGTCACAGCAACAGGTCGCGCCTGGCAGACAACAGCCACAAGAACGACCATCAGAAGAGGAGTGCGCTTCTGACGACCCTCAGCCCGCCGCGTAACAACAGGGGTAGGAGCGAGCGCCATGATGATCACGACCACGACCACAGTGACCACGGACACGAGAACGAGTCTGGCAGGGGTCGTGGGAGGTACGGTGGTAGTGGCGCGGCACGGACACACACGCCAGGCAAGAACAGTGAGTTGCAAATATTTGTGACAAATTTGTAGGGTTATGTTCATTCGCTTCTAAACGGATTTAGTTTGAATTCACTTTATTATAGTTAATTCTTTTTAGTAAATTATGAAAATAATTCTTCTTTTAACGGATTTAATTCTATTTCAAATATCTTCTTTACATATGTATGTTTTGATAGATATAAAACCGTAAATATATTTGAAATGCTTCGTCTGATAATCGTGTATATGATAGAGTTAAATGATAAAGGTCAGCCCGAGTCAGGAATGATTATATTTGAATTTAAATTCGTTCACTTTGAAAGGTGAAATTCCCTCCCTTTTCCAGTTTGTTATGAATATTTTCGGGTACGACTAAGTTATAATAATTTCTGATGGTTGTGACTATAGTTAATGTAGTCAAGTGTTGCAAAGCTGTTCCTCGACTGTGTAGATTCTGCTGCAAGTCTCATATGTTCTCTCCTTTATCACAGGCTTCCCTAGAAACGGCGGCATAGTCGAAGTCACACCCCCTAATACAACAGGCCCGGCTTCAGCGGCAACAGAGAGGCCTGTAAAGGTAAGCCACTTCCTCTCTTGTACCATAGAGACCAACAAACCCAACTACGGTAAGGCATTACCGACAGCAGACCACGTTGTCAGCGATTAACACACACCCAACACACACTCGCGATACGACCAGAACTAGAATAGGCTTCTCAAGTTTGGTTTCCGCAGCTAAATAAGCACAAAAGCAAATACAGAAGATGTAGAGAAAGGCAAGAATAATGGTACTAGAATTAGGAGAGCTGACTGAGCTAGAGGGAAAGGCTAGAGGCTTTAAATTTGCCCACCTTGGTAGAGAGGAATGTGAGGAGCGACCTCACCACAACCTTTAAGTTTTTAGGACAGATCGATACGCAGGCAGTGAACAGTTCTCAAGAGATGTAGGGATTGAGCAACCAGAGGACATATGATATGAAAGAAAGCAAGTAACTTGCTATATAAAGAGGTAAGGAAATTTTTTTTTTTTTCTACAGTGGGAGATGAATAAGATGACTGAGGACATAGTTAATGCAGACAGCACGCATAAATCTAGTTTTGATGACTATAGAATGTTTAAGAGATGACGTCCCACGAGTGTTACCCCCCCCCCCCAACCTCATCGTCTAGTACAGAAAGGTAAAAATGAATCACACACCAGGCTTAAGCTGGGAGCAAAGACTTTGATGCAGACATGTAACGTTAAGAGTCGGGGTAATGACATTGTAAAACTCTCCGTAACGTGCGAATGATAACAGAATAGTAATGACACACACACACACACACACACACACACACACACACAAGGCACTGCTCACCTAACAACACCTGAGAGACCCAAAAAGGTAGGGTAGTATCGGCACGTATGGCACGTCTTGGGCGGCAGGAGGGAACCAAACAAAGATAAGGTACTACTACTACTCACCCTCTCCTCTTCCTCTTCATTGTACAGCGGAGGTGGCGACGGAGTGTCGTAATCGCTCCCCTCCTGCCGGAACGAAGAATGGGTTAGGTTGTCTTTTTTTATATATATAAAAAAACGTCTTTGTAATTTCTGGGAAAATAATGAATATCAAAGGATGGTTAGCAGCTGGAGAAAATAACTCATGAGGACGAATATCTTTTAAAGCTGGAGAAGGAAGTAGATAAAAATCACTGATATTGGTTTATGATAGAAAAAATGGATATTGACATAGTTAAGAAATGGCCTCGGATACATTATAGATTATTGGTGTCAATTATACAGTTCCATTAGTAATAATGTCAAGGTAAGCAATTTACAAGAAAAAAAGATAAGTGTAATGTCCAGATATGAGAGCAGAATGTATGTCATGATACAGACTAAAAAAGAAAAGAAAAACATATTTTTGCTAAATGTGATATCAGTGTTTACTTGTATTGGTATTACATCTATGTAAGTATACTGAATTGGTCGAGAAACCAAGAATAAGTGTCTTATGTACTGGGATTAAAATTGTTAGAAACACAGGTCTTTTTTCTTTAATCGGTTTGTGGTTAGAAAAGCTGATAGGGGTTGGACAGGAGAAGGCACAGTGGAGAAAAATATAGAGAGTACAGATGTAGTATGTGGCTTGCTGGTGTGTGTGTGTGTGTGTGTGTGTGTGTGTGTGTGTAGTAACAACTGGCTGTGAGAAGTGATTACAGGACATCTTGAAAGGAATTTTCACTACCGGGGCAAAATTTCAGAAGGACCTAATTTATGTCAGTGGAGAAGAATAATTTCTATCTTGACAGAAAGCTGAAAGTTAACATCGCTCTTCACGTTGTCATATGAGAATAGAAAGCTAATATTACAATTCAGTTATACCAAAAATGGCCTCAAAGGGCCTAGTTTTTTGGGGGAAAAACAATGGCTTTTTTTCTCTTCGAGTTCTTGGGGAGGAGGAAGGGAGTATTGGGGGAATTGCCACACTACTATGTTGAAAGATACCCTGAGAAATGAGCTAAGTTAAGCCAGATATTGTTTGGTGTGTATATCGGTAGATGACTGGATCTTCTCACAGAGCTTTGATACCCCGTGGGAACCAAGAGAGTTCCTTATCAGTGTTACTGTCAGTGTCTTGAATATGTCTGTAGTTTGTGTTTCCGGTGTTTTCTAATTTCTACCTCGTTTTTCCAGCGTGCTGCTTCTCATAAGCATGTATATACTACTAACTGGCTTCATCTCAAGTCGTTGATGTACTTGGGCGTTTTCGTGTAAGGGTATTTTTCTTATCTAACCAACTGCTGTGTATGGGTACGTTGCATCGTTTTTTTTTTCGGCGTTACAATTACACTCATTCCTATGTCTTATTTTCTTTCCCAGTCTCTTGCGAAGCAGCTGAGAATGGACGTCTCTGACTGTAGAAAGCGAGTACGAATGGTGGATCGTGCTGTTTTCATAACGCTGTTAACGCCTCGTTTTCTACGCGGAGGTCGATGCTCATGTCCCCCACTGGAGCTTAATCTATAACGTTGATGATCAGGCCATGCCTTTGCCGACGTTGCCAATTTCACGGTGATTGCGGCGGTGCGTTGTTTAAAAGGTCACACGGCGTTATCACGGAGCTATCTGCCATACCTAACTGTAACAGTCTGTACAGCAGACCACTTGTACACACTTTGTCGAAGACTTTGCTTATGTGACTTTGTATGACTGTGCAGTTTACAAAACCTCTAACGATAGCATTTTTTCCCCTTATTATGCAACGACAGCAATTGCAGAGGTGGTGCTCCTACTTCCTCGAACAATAATGATCGTGGTTTCAGGGGTTGTTATTTTCTTTACTTTAACCTGTGTTGGATATCTTCCCTGGAGCTGCTGAGAGGGAGATGGGTCGGTATTGTTTGGTCTAGTATCTGGCACAACTGGTTTAGGTATGAGGGAGGAGAGTGGAGGCCAGGAAACTTCTAGCACGGATGTGAGTGAAGGAAGCGACCTCGACGCTGTCTTAGGTATGGAAGGAGGTAGGGAGGAAGAGAGCGGAAGCCAGGAAACTCTCACAGGCCTGGCCGCACACACGGAGTGGGTGAGGTACGACGCATTAGATAAACTGCAAATCCCAGGGATCATCAAAGTCTGTAGGTACTACTCTTGCTCATATGGCAAGACTGGCGTAGCGTACTGGGGATAAATGTAGATCTAAACATCTTAGGAAATGTGTAAAATGAATGAAGAAAGAAAGGTACATGTCAGTATGGGGAAGGATGCACATTTTGCCAACCGGAACTATGCGAATAGTCATTAGAGATTAAGGGCAGCATGAATGAGTACTGTGAGCGCCAACACATATCAGGGACAATGAGATGTATCCCGAGTGGCCATCAAAACACACGAACTTTTTTAGGGACAGACACAAGGCCAAACAGAGGTAGGGAAGACCTACCAGACGAGGGAATGACACTGGCTTCCTTCCTCAGGATGGTGAGGGGACTGAAAGCTCTCTGCCAAATACAGGAGAACAAAGTATATAAGCCCCCCAAAAAAACACTACAGAGACAAGCCTGTAACGTCCTTCATATATTCCAACAAACAAGGACTGAAATCACACAAAACAAATTAAGATCTCATTTATAAGAGGCTTGCTGAATGAGTTAAGTGCAGTAATTGTGGCCTTCGCTGAAACACACACAAAAGACCATATCAATAATGAGGTGTGGATCCAAAAGTACAACCTGTACAGATGCGACGGGACTAGATCATGTGGAGGAGGTGCACTGCATACAGGAGATACACTTATAGCAACTGAAATTTTGAACTCCTCAGATGATGTAGCAGAAGCACTTGTTGTCAAGACTGAAAACCCAGACATAGGGTCATTGCAGTAATCTATAAACCACCTGACGCAAAGCCTCATGAATTATTTACGGAACAAATACGAAACATGGAATCATGTGTCCATCTCCTCGGAAACAAAGTCTCAAATATACTTGTCTTTGCAGACTTAGTCTACCACAAATTAGAAGGAGTCAGGAAGAAAATAACATCGAAGTGGAAAGTACTGACACTGGAAGCAGCTCGGACGAACAGCTGCAAAAAAAAAAAGTTATTCAGACTATGAAAAAAGTTCTCCTTAAACCAAAAAATTACAAAACCAGTCAGAGGAAGTAACTTTGTAAACTTAAATCATCACAAATAATGTGGACCAAATATGTGACACGATAACCTCAAACCGTCAGAACACACGAAATTGTGATGTTTTCACTAAGTTAAGTTATGATGGTAAGCGAATATATTGAGAGGATGTGATCAGCGAGATGTCTGCAACACAATGGGAAACACTGCTGAGTACCAAAACAAAGGAGGAATGTATACATGGCATGACCACTGTGGTGATCCAATCATGCAAGACGTGTACGAGCGAGATGAAAGCACAAAGGGTCTACAGGAGGCGAAAAAGAATGGCAGATCTTCTAAAAAAAACTATAGCTCACCCAATACTTGAATTATCGGACATAGACCATACACTAAAAAGTCATATGAAACACAGGAAGAATAAGAAGAAGAAAAAAAAAAAAAAGAAACAAAAGAAAAAATGAATATCCCCAAATACTTTTACTCATATGCAAAACGCATATCCAGAGCCACAAACTCCATTAACCCACTCAAAACAGAACCAAGTATCTTTACAGACGACTGCCAAGAGAGGAATGAGATTCTAAAAAGGCAATATGAATCGGTAGCAATATGAATCGGTATTCAGCCAGCCAAAAACATTAGAAATGAATTAAGCAACAGACTTCTTCCTGAACAGTAATCCGCCAAGTGTACACATAGCAGATATCACCTTCTCAACACAAGATTTCAAGAGGGGCCCAGACTCGTGGAACTCTGCCTTCATCAAGAAATGCAAGTATCCTCAGAAGAAAACGTCTAGATTCTGGTATCATCCCCAAGAGTCTAAAACTGACCCACGTCGCTCCGCTCCACAAAGGTGGAAGCAAGCCAATCCCCCAAAAAACTATCGACCGATAACATTAACTCGCACTTCATTAAAATCTTCGAAGGAGTCCTTTGATCCTTTGATGCAAGCTGACTGAATTTATGGAAGTGAACAACTTTCATAACCCAGGACAACGTAATTTCAGGTCATTATGATAGATGTTGAAGCTCTGGAAAACAAAAAAAATGCTGGCGTGATTTACACAGATTTTGCAAAAGCATTTGACAAGTGTGACCACGATGTCGTAGCACGTATAATGATAAAGATGGGAATGACGGGAGAAAAAATGAGAGATGGATAGACAACTTCTTAACTAAGAGATCACAACAAGTAAACCATGCCATATCCAGTGCCTCTATCGTGAAAACCTCGGTCGCACTAGGAACTGTACTTACACCCTCTTCGTTCCTCATTCCTATATCTGACACTGACGCAAACACGAACCACAATTGCATGTCATGTTCTGCGGATGATACAAGAGTGTATATGAAAGATCACACCAATAGAAGGTGCTGAGAGGCTACAAAGAACATGCTTTTCAGTGAAGACAGATTTCAGTTCCTCCGGTATGGAGAAACTTAAAAAAAAAAAAAAATAATCGCAGAATACATGACAGACAGACAGACGATATCGTAATATTACCCGATGAATAATTTGTTAGACCTTGGAGTATTAATGTCTAACAATTTAAGAACTTCATCGAACACAACAAACCAACGGTTGGCTCATGCACAAAGGATGGCAGACTGGATCCTGCAGACCTTCAAGACAAGAGAAGAAAAAATAATGATGATATTATTCAAGGAGCAAGATTCTTTCACAAACTGAGTATTGCTGCGTTCTAATACCACCCTACAAGGCGGGCGAAATTGCAGATTTAGAATGAGTCCAGTGATCTTTCACAGCCCATATTAGTGTGGTAAAGGAACTAAATTACTGGGAACGACTAAAAACACGGAGGCTGTCCTCCAAGGAGCGCAGACGGGAGAGGTATATTATCATCTACACCTGGACAATCCTAGAATGCATAGTTCTCAACCTGCGTTGGGAAATAACTTCCTACTGGCACGAAAGGTATGGAAGACCTGTAAAACAGTACCTCTGAAATCTAAAAGTGTGATGCCCATGAAAAAAGAGAACACATTAAAAATTCAGAGCCCAAGACTCTTGAACACCTTGCCATCTACCATCAGAAACAGGATGGGATACACGGTAGAGAAGTTCAAGAATGCAATGGATAAGTACAAAGTGTACCATAAACCCGCCAAGCTTTGAGGGCTATGTGGGCCTGAGGATTGCGGCGTCCAAGAGCTTGGTCGACCGACGACCCAATCCAGCAGCCTGGGCCTAGCCCGGACTGTGAGGGGGTGGAGACCCCCGAAGATTGGCATGTACCCACTCAACCCATGTTTATGACGAAAGTTAACAAGAACTTTTATCCGGTACTTTACTGATAACGACGCTAGAAGCATTCGTGCTTTCATTTCTCTTGAATATCTTAGAATATAGCGACTTATAGTTGACGCATGACAGTTAAGCTGTGAAATTCTCTTCTTCCTTCTGTCCCTCCTTCGTTCTCATAACCATTCTACCTTCACGAGTCAGGTCTGCAAACAACTTCAGAATCCTAATTGATTTGTACATTTTTTTTTTCATACTTTCTTTCCCCTTATCACCCGAGATAGCCTTTGATAAGGGGTATGTTTCTGCCATCACCATGCTGCTAACTGCATTATAAAAAAGGAATTATAAATGACGGGATCTAGAGTGGAATTTGTGATGGATGTAGACCTTCACAAGAACTGCTGAACTTGAGTGTTTGCTTGGGAGGGGATGAAGTTTCTCCTCTGGCATGGTAATGACGGTAGTTCTCTTGGATTTCAAATAAAGCCCACAAGTGTGTAAATTTTATGTTGCATCTTTCTTTAGTCTGTAATACCTTGAACTGTCTACACTTCTGCTCTCTGCAAAATCGTTTTTTTTCTTTTATACGCTGGGGGATCCAATCACAAACAAAACTTCACATCATGACGGGGCCTTAATTGAAATATAAAGTTAATGAAAGGGGAAAGAGAAGAGACAAGGTAAAACATTTACGAACTTTGGAGGAAGTGAACAACCTGTCTTTTAAAATGTGCCAGGTCATAGCTACTGGTGAAGGCATGAGCGGGTAGAGATCTCGTTTCAAAGCTTTGAGGTGCAGGGAAAGAAATATTTATCAAAACGGCCTCACAGTAATCATGTGACGCAGCCTCTTGCCGAGTATTGCGTGGTTTAGCTAGTGGTGGGGGCACACAAGCAGCCAGCTCTCGGGAGCAGATACCAAAGTTATACATATTTACGTATATACTATACTTCAGCACTCTTTCGCCGGACTAGAATCCCGCCGATCTACGCGAGAAATCGTAAGATCTAGTATGCAAATCAACCATCGTTAGAAGTTACTCTGAGCTTTAAAGATCTTGAGGTTATCAACCCCAACCCCATGAGGTGGCAGTGCTCTTCTCCTGTGTCGGCTGCCACTGCCCTATCTAGAGGCACACATTATATTTCTTTGTGGTAGGAGGGGGGTAACGTACGAGTCACTCACTCCACACGCTCACAGCCAGGGACTCCGTGATACTGAGTCTCACTCATAATCATCCCTAGGTATTGGGAGTCACTCCTTGTTACCTCTAGGTATAGGCTGTCACTCATTTATTCACAGGAGCTTGACGTCACTTCTAGTTATCCCTTAGCACTAGTTATCATTCTTGGTTATCCCTTGGTACTGGGTGTTACTCGCAGTTATTCCTAGGAATTGGCTGTCACTCTCAGTTATTCCTAGAAAGTGGCTGTCACTCTCAGTTATTCCTAGGAACTGGCTGTCACTCTCAGTTATTCCTAGGAACTGGCTGTTACTCTCAGTTATTCCTAGAAACTGGCTGTCACTCTCAGTTATTCCTAGGAACTGGCTGTTACTCTCAGTTATTCCTAGAAACTGGCTGTCACTCTCAATTATTCCTAGGTACTGGCTGTCACTCTTAGTTATTCCTAGGAACTGGCTGTCACTCTCAATTATTCCTAGGTACTGGCTGTCACTCTTAGTTATCCCTTGGAACCGAGTGTCACCCCCAGTTAACCTTAGGTACTGGCTGTCACTCCCAGTTATTCCTAGGTACTGGCTGTCACTCCCAGTTATTCCTAGGTATTGGGTGTTTCTCCCAATTATTCCTGTGTGCTGGTCGCACCCGAGGCATCGTGATGAGGGAGAGAGTGCCCACAGAAGTTAGAAGACTTTATAAGAACAGACGCCGGATGTAATGTAGTGATGGTGAAAGCGATGCATAAAGTCTCGATAATGAATGATTACATGAAACAGCGTGGTAGTAACGAAGGAAAAAAGAATATGATTGGTGAAAATAAGACGACACAGCGTACCGAATACATTCCTTTCGCTCTACAGGATATTACGTCATGGCGGTTAACTGACGCGGGCAATTTCCCCAGCGCAAGAGTGTTGTTGGAGATAGGGCGTATCATTTTCATAAGATAATAAACGGTACGTAATGCGTGTTCATCAGCGGAACACCGCGGTGATAGATGGTGTCTTATCATCCCCGCCTCCTTGAGGGACCCATACTCGTGTAGCATCTTAATGGTGGGACTTTCTAAACTTTCTAGGAAGAGGTGATAAAGTGTGTGTGTGTGTGTGTGTGTGTGTGTGTGTGTGTGTGTGTCATTGATGAGTGGTGGCTGGTTGGTCCAGGGGGTTGGGGAGGGAGTTAAGGAGGTTGGGGAAAGGAGGAGGAGGGGGATCTTAATGTATGGGAGTGGGGGAATTGAAGGCCGAAGTCTTGTAAGATAAGTGTAGTGTTACGTCGGAGAAATCACAATGTCCGACATTGTCTTTCGTGTTGTGAAATGCGATAAGGTACGGTAGGGTCGGTGATGCTCGGGTTGAATTTTTTGGTATTGTTTCGTGCACAACGGTACGATCGCACAGCACAAGAGTGCGACCCCGTAGAGCACGACGGTGCGGCCTCTTGAGCACGACGGTACGACCCTTGAGCACGACGGCACGACTCTTATGATTGGCCTAGCCTTTCACCGGTACGACCGTAAGGTACAGTGTCCAGGGCTTTGACCGGGTCATTCAAAGGTCAGGTAATCAGAGAGCTGTACCGTCATGCTGTACCATCGTACTGAAGGATGGTACCGTCGTGCTTAAAATGATGGTACGGTCGTGGACAGCTGGTTAAGGGAGGCAATGTAACGGTGGTAACAAGTTGAAAATACAGAGAAGAGAGTCTTTATAGGTTATCATAATGAGAAGAACGTTTACAGTTATCCATTATATAACAATGGATGATTTACAATGGTTAGTCTCGAATCAAAATAAAAAAAAAAACCTGATGTGTTGTAGTTATCACATAACTGTTTATCTTTAGGATAACCACTGCGTATGAAAGTTTTCCCCGTCAGTCGTAATCCTGGTTACGTAACCTCACAGATTCTTGTAATGAGAACGGCGAGGCTGTTCATGGCCTTCAGAGAAAAGTGAATGGTCTGCCACGTTCACCTGACATTATTCTGGGAAAAGTTGTGGCTGCGTCGGCTGGACTTCTGCTTATAAATCATTGGGAAGTTTTCTTCCACATCTCCACGCATTAACGTGTGTGTATATATATATATATATATATATATATATATATATATATATATATATATATATATATATATATATATATATATATGTATATATATATATATTCTTTTTTTTTTTTTTTTTTTTGCTTTGTCGCGGTCTCCAGCGTTTGCGAGGTAGCGCAAGGAAACAGACGAAAGAAATGGCCCAACCCACCCCCATACACATGTATATACATACGTCCACACACGCAAATATACATACTTACACAGCTTTCCATGGTTTACCCCAGACGCTTCACATGCCCTGATTCAATCCATTGACAGCACGTCAACCCCGGTATACCACATCGATCCAATTCACTCTATTCCTTGCCCTCCTTTCACCCTCCTGCATGTTCAGGCCCCGATCACACAAAATCTTTTTCACTCCATCTTTCCACCTCCAATTTGGTCTCCTCTTCTCCTCGTTCCCTCCACCTCCGATACATATATCCTCTTGGTCAATCTTTCCTCACTCATTCTCTCCATGTGCCCAAACCATTTCAAAACACCCTCTTCTGCTCTCTCAACCACGCTCTTTTTATTTCCACACATCTCTCTTACCCTTACGTTACTTACTCGATCAAACAACCTCACACCACACATTGTCCTCAAACATCTCATTTCCAGCACATCCATCCTCCTGCGCACAACTCTATCCATAGCCCACGCCTCGCAACCATACAACATTGTTGGAACCACTATTCCTTCAAACATACCCATTTTTGCTTTCCGAGATAATGTTCTTGACTTCCACACATTCTTCAAGGCTCCCAGGATTTTCGCCCCCTCCCCCACCCTATGATCCACTTCCGCTTCCATGGTTCCATCCGCTGCCAGATCCACTCCCAGATATCTAAAACACTTTACTTCCTCCAGTTTTGCTCCATTCAAACTTACCTCCCAATTGACTTGACCCTCAACCCTACTGTACCTAATAACCTTGCTCTTATTCACATTTACTCTTAGCTTTCTTCTTTCACACACTTTACCAAACTCAGTCACCAGCTTCTGCAGTTTCTCACATGAATCAGCCACCAGCGCTGTATCATCAGCGAACAACAACTGACTCACTTCCCAAGCTCTCTCATCCCCAACAGACTTCATACTTGCCCCTCTTTCCAAAACTCTTGCATTCACCTCCCTAACAACCCCATCCATAAACAAATTAAACAACCATGGAGACATCACACACCCCTGCCGCAAACTTACATTCACTGAGAACCAATCACTTTCCTCTCTTCCTACACGTACACATGCCTTACATCCTCGATAAAAAACTTTTCACTGCTTCTAACAACTTGCCTCCCACACCATATATTCTTAATACCTTCCACAGAGCATCTCTATCAACTCTATCATATGCCTTCTCCAGATCCATAAATGCTACATACAAATCCATTTGCTTTTCTAAGTATTTCTCACATACATTCTTCAAAGCAAACACCTGATCCACACATCCTCTACCACTTCTGAAACCACACTGCTCTTCCCCAATCTGATGCTCTGTACATGCCTTCACCCTCTCAATCAATACCCTCCCATATAATTTACCAGGAATACTCAACAAGCTTATACCTCTGTAATTTGAGCACTCACTCTTATCCCCTTTGCCTTTGTACAATGGCACTATGCACGCATTCCGCCAATCCTCAGGCACCTCACCATGAGTCATACATACATTAAATAACCTTACCAACCAGTCAACAATACAGTCACCCCCTTTTTTAATAAATTCCACTGCAATACCATCCAAACCTGCTGCCTTGCCGGCTTTCATCTTCCGCAAAGCTTTTACTACCTCTTCTCTGTTTACCAAATCATTTTCCCTAACCCTCTCACTTTGCACACCACCTCGACCAAAACACCCTATATCTGCCACTCTATCATCAAACACATTCAACAAACCTTCAAAATACTCACTCCATTTCCTTCTCACATCACCACTACTTGTTATCACCTCCCCATTTGCGCCCTTCACTGAAGTTCCCATTTGCTCCCTTGTCTTACGCACTTTATTTACCTCCTTCCAGAACATCTTTTTATTCTCCCTAAAATTTAATGATACTCTCTCACCCCAACTCTCATTTGCCCTCTTTTTCACCTCTTGCACCTTTCTCTCGACCTCCTGTCTCTTTCTTTTATACATCTCCCACTCAATTGCATTTTTTCCCTGCAAAAATCGTCCAAATGCCTCTCTCTTCTCTTTCAATAATAATATTACTTCTTCATCCCACCACTCACTACCCTTTCTAATCAACCCACCTCCCACTCTTCTCATGCCACAAGCATCTTTTGCGCAATCCATCACCGATTCCCTAAATACATCCCATTCCTCCCCCACTCCCCTTACTTCCATTGTTCTCACCTTTTTCCATTCTGTACTCAGTCTCTCCTGGTACTTCCTCACGCAAGTCTCCTTCCCAAGCTCACTTACTCTCACCACCCTCTTCACTCCAACATTCACTCTTCTTTTCTGAAAACCCATTCAAATCTTCACCTTAGCCTCCACAAGATAATGATCAGACATCCCTCCAGTTGCACCTCTCAGCACATTAACATCCAAAAGTCTCTCTTTCGCGCGCCTGTCAATTAACACGTAATCCAATAACGCTCTCTGGCCATCTCTCCTACTTACATACGTATACTTATGTATATCTCGCTTTTTAAACCAGGTATTCCCAATCACCAGTCCTTTTTCAGCACATAAATCTACAAGCTCTTCACCATTTCCATTTACAACACTGAACACCCCATGTATACCAATGATTTCCTCAACTGCCACATTACTCACCTTTGCATTCAAATCACCCATCACTATAACCCGGTCTCGTGCATCAAAACCACTAACACACTCATTCAGCTGCTCCCAAAACACTTGCCTCTCATGATCTTTCTTCTCATGCGCAGGTGCATATGCACCAATAATCACCTATCTCTCTCCATCAACTTTCAGTTTTACCCATATTAATCGAGAATTTACTTTCTTACATTCTATCACATACTCCCACAACTCCTGTTTCAGGAGTACTGCTACTCCTTCCCTTGCTCTTGTCCTCTCACTAACCCCTGACTTTACTCCCAAGACATTCCCAAACCACTCTTCCCCTTTACCCTTGAGCTTCGTTTCACTCAGAGCCAAAACATCCAGGTTCCTTTCCTCAAACATACTACCTATCTCTCCTTTTTTCACATCTTGGTTACATCCACACACATTTAGACACCCCAGTCTGAGCCTTCGAGGAGGATGAGCACTCCCCGCGTGACTCCTTCTTCTGTTTCCCATTTTAGAAAGTTAAAAAACTACAAGGAGGGGAGGATTTCTGGCCCCCGCTCCCGTCCCCTCTAGTCGCCTTCTACGACACGCGAGGAATGCGTGGGAAGTATTCTCTCACCCCTATCCCAGGGATAATATATATATATATATATATATATATATATATATATATATATATATATATATATATATATATACATATATATATATACATACACATACATACGCACATATACACACACACACACATATACATATATATACATATGAAAAATGTAAGAAACAATTTAGAAAACTGAAACTTCTAGCTTGAAATGAAATGAAAAAATGAATGTCACATAATGGTTCAACCTCTGGCTATGGAAAAGGGAAATGTATAATTCATTTACACAAACGTCAATAGCAGTTCTCATCAATTTAACCACTGTATCAATAAGCTTCAATGTCTAAGCTACATTTTTTCCAATTTCACTATTTTCTTGCCAAAGCACCATGTATGAAAACTATCACTCCAGTAACACAACTATAAACATTTACTTCCCCTTTAAAAAAGTTCTGGGGAAGTCTGTCTCGATACACTGCGGGACACTCTACCACCTGGCGAGGTTTGTGTTGCAATGGTTCTTGATTCACAAACGTAGTAGCATCACCCCATTATATATATATATATATATATATATATATATATATATATATATATATATATATACACCGTGGTCGACGTGCTGTCAATGGATTGATCCAGGGCATGTGAAGCGTCTGGGGTAAACCATGGAAAGTTTTGTGGGGCCTGGATGTGGAAAGAGAAATGTGGTTTCGGTGCATTACACATGACAGTTAGGGACTGAGTGTGAATGAATGTGGCCTTTGTTGTCTCTTCCTAGCGCTACTTCGCTCGCGTAGGCTTACAAACAGTAAGAGATTTGTTCAAGCCTACCAGTTAGATGACATCGACTTAGGTCTACCTCTTACAAGAAATCGAATCAAGCTTATATATATATATATATATATATATATATATATATATATATATATATATATATATATATATAAGTACAGAATGGAAAAAGGTGAGAACAATGGAAGTAAGGGGAGTGGGGGAGGAATGGGATGTATTTAGGGAATCAGTGATGGATTGCGCAAAAGATGCTTGTGGCATGAGAAGAGTGGGAGATGGGTTGATTAGAAAGGGTAGTGAGTGGTGGGATGAAGAAGTAAGAGTATTAGTGAAGGAGAAGAGAGAGGCATTTGGACGATTTTTGCAGGGAAAAAATGCAATTGAGTGGGAGATGTATAAAAGAAAGAGACAGGAGGTCAAGAGAAAGGTGCAAGAGGTGAAAAAAAGGGCAAATGAGAGTTGGGGTGAGAGAGTATCATTAAATTTTAGGGAGAATAAAAAGATGTTCTGGAAGAAGATAAATAAAGTGCGTAAGACAAGGGAGCAAATGGGAACTTCAGTGAAGGGCGCAAATGGGGAGGTGATAACAAGTAGTGGTGATGTGAGAATGAGATGGAGTGAGTATTTTGAAGGTTTGTTGAATGTGTTTGATGATAGAGTGGCAGATATAGGGTGTTTTGGTCGAGGTGGTGTACAAAGTGAGAGGGTTAGGGAAAATGATTTGGTAAACAGAGAAGAGGTAGTAAAAGCTTTGCGGAAGATGAAAGCCGGCAAGGCAGCAGGTTTGGATGGTATTGCAGTGGAATTTATTAAAAAAGGGGGTGACTGTATTGTTGACTGGTTGGTAAGGTTATTTAATGTATGTATGACTCATGGTGAGGTGCCTGAGGATTGGCGGAATGCGTGCATAGTGCCATTGTACAAAGGCAAAGGGGATAAGAGTGAGTGCTCAAATTACAGAGGTATAAGTTTGTTGAGTATTCCTGGTAAATTATATGGGAGGGTATTGATTGAGAGGGTGAAGGCATGTACAGAGCATCAGATTGGGGAAGAGCAGTGTGGTTTCAGAAGTGGTAGAGGATGTGTGGATCAGGTGTTTGCTTTGAAGAATGTATGTGAGAAATACTTAGAAAAGCAAATGGAGTTGTATGTAGCATTAATGGATCTGGAGAAGGCATATGACAGAGTTGATAGAGATGCTCTGTGGAAGGTATTAAGAATATATGGTGTGGGAGGCAAGTTGTTAGAAGCAGTGAAAAGTTTTTATCGAGGATGTAAGGCATGTGTACGTGTAGGAAGAGAGGAAAGTGATTGGTTCTCAGTGAATGTAGGTTTGCGGCAGGGGTGTGTGATGTCTCCATGGTTGTTTAATTTGTTTATGGATGGGGTTGTTAGGGAGGTGAATGCAAGAGTTTTGGAAAGAGGGGCAAGTATGAAGTCTGTTGGGGATGAGAGAGCTTGGGAAGTGAGTCAGCTGTTGTTCGCTGATGACACAGCGCTGGTGGCTGATTCATGTGAGAAACTGCAGAAGCTGGTGACTGAGTTTGGTAAGGTGTGTGAAAGAAGAAAGTTAAGAGTAAATGTGAATAAGAGCAAGGTTATTAGGTACAGTAGGGTTGAGGGTCAAGTCAATTGGGAGGTGAGTTTGAATGGAGAAAAACTGGAGGAAGTGAAGTGTTTTAGATATCTGGGAGTGGATCTGGCAGCGGATGGAACCATGGAAGCGGAAGTGGATCATAGGGTGAGGGAGGGGGCGAAAATTCTGGGAGCCTTGAAGAATGTGTGGAAGTCGAGAACATTATCTCGGAAAGCAAAAATGGGTATGTTTGAAGGAATAGTGGTTCCAACAATGTTGTATGGTTGCGAGGCGTGGGCTATGGATAGAGTTGTGCGCAGGAGGATGGATGTGCTGGAAATGAGATGTTTGAGGACAATGTGTGGTGTGAGGTGGTTTGATCGAGTAAGTAACGTAAGGGTAAGAGAGATGTGCGGAAATAAAAAGAGCGTGGTTGAGAGAGCAGAAGAGGGTGTTTTGAAATGGTTCGGGCACATGGAGAGAATGAGTGAGGAAAGATTGACCAAGAGAATATATGTGTCGGAGGTGGAGGGAACGAGGAGAGGAGGGAGACCAAATTGGAGGTGGAAAGATGGAGTGAAAAAGATTTTGTGTGATTGGGGCCTGAACATGCAGGAGGGTGAAAGGAGGGCAAGGAATAGAGTGAATTGGAGCGATGTGGTATACCGGGGTTGACGTGCTGTCAGTGGATTGAATCAAGGCATGTGAAGCGTCTGGGGTAAACCATGGAAAGTTGTGTAGGTATGTATATTTGCGTGTGTGGACGTATGTATATACATCTGTATGGGGGTGGGTTGGGCCATTTCTTTCGTCTGTTTCCTTGCGCTAACTCGCAAACGCGGGAGACAGCGGCAAAAAAAAAAAAAAAGAAAAAAAAAAAAAAAAAAATATATATATATATATATATGATATCGACACAGAGGTGGGCGATTCATGATTACAGCGCATTTGGTAGGCTTAATGACATACGTAATATCTAATGCTTCGGCTTAGCCAAGAGTAGGACGATTGTGGATGTAAATGATGAAATAGGAGAATTCTGTTTTATCTTTTTGATGGAGTATCCAGTATTGATAATTCCTTAAGTTTATTCTTGTTTATATATGCCCCGAAAATCCTAGGACATGTTTATATGTGCCCCGAAAGTCCTAGGGCACGTTAAGACTGAAGGGACATTGGTTGAAGCCTGCTAATCTTGCAACATTTGTTTAACTTTAATAATCACAGGACATTAGTTTGAAATTGATAAATCGTAGGCTTTTGGAAGAAGCCTACTGCTCACACACCTTGGTTGGCTTTTCCTCCACCTCTGTGTAAACCAGAGTGGAATCAAAGCCTTCTTTCTCGTTAATTTTCCTCGTAGCACCTCGCTTCAACCATCCCTCTTTGTATGTCTCGATATTGTTGCTATCTCATTCTCTGTTCTACAGGTATTGTTATTGGTCACTATTGTGATCTCCCTTACACGTCTCTACATGCGTCAGGCTGCAGCTTCTCAGTTTCTATGTTGAGAGAGTTAAGCTGTGGAACTCCATTCCCTCTGTAGTCTTTCTTATTAGTACCTTTAAACTTTTTAAGAGTCGGGTTTGCAAACTTTACGGAGCCTTTATTGATTTCTACTTTTGTTTTCTCTTGCTTAAAAAACAACAAAAAGAGATGGCCTTTGATTAAGGCATGTTTTGCCAGTGCTATGTCGGTCAACGAAAAAAAAAATACTTATAGAAAACTGGTTCAGGCTATAAATCACAGTAGTACATAAGCGTAGGCTTACAAAGTGTAAGAGATTGGTTCAAGCCTACCAGTTAGATGACATCGACTTAGGTCTACCTCTTACAAGAAATCGAATCAAGCCTACCTGTCACAGGGCATCGACTCAATTCTACCAGTTGCAGGACATTGATTTAAGTCTACCAGTTATAGGACATCGATTCAAGCCTATTAGGTAGGCACTGAGAACAAGGTTCAAGTCTCCCCTGATGAGGCGGCTCGTTATAGCCTCTACTAATAAGAGATCAGGGTTCACATCTTTGTCAAGCAGAGGAAAGGTGTTTAAGTATCCGCTGATCAGGGGACAAAGGATCAAGTTTCAATCGATCAGATGACAGGGTTACAAGACTTCGCCAGTCTGAAAACAGGTCTTCATCAGTCACAGGGCAGGATGTTGGTTAGAGTCTTTGCAGGTAATGGGACATTTACGATCCTCTGCTGTCAAACATCTCGCTGTGTCACCGTGTTCCCTCTCATTTCCGTTCGTGGCGGTGCTGAAGGACATCAGCCAGCGATGCTGCTCTTCCATCGCTCGAGTGAAAGACTCCCTCCTTCCTTGTGCTGGCCTATGGCTATAGTCTCACCGGGAAGCCTAGCCCTACGTGGGTGACAATGTAACTGGTGGTAGAAAAAGTCACTCAAACCCGCTGGCAAAGCACTAGCGATAGGGTAGTGCTACCGCTGGGCACAGCAATCGACAGGTCAAGCGGCGTCATGCCTGAGTTATCAGTATTATCTTTCTCGTTCTGTTCTTTTCACCCCCCCCCCCCCCGCCCCCTTACAGTGATCTTAACAAGGGGGGAAGGTAGATGGAAGAAAATCCTCTGTGTTCGTGTGTCTTGAATTGCACCACAGATATTTCGTCTTAATTTTTACTTCGTGTGTGTGTGTGTGTGTGTGTGTGTGTGTGTGTGTGTGTGTGTGTGTGTGTGTGTGTGTGTGTGTGCTTAACGTCTTGAGCACAACAGTGTGTTGCTCCTTGAACACAACGGTAAAATGATTTTCAAATTCAACGTTACGATGATCCTCCAACGCAACGGTACGATGATTTTTCGAACTCAACGTTACGATGATCCTTGATCACACCAGTAAGATGGTCCTTGAAAACAGATGTCTGATGATCCTTGAGCACAATGATACTGTGATCCTTGAAACAAGAAGAGTGGTAGAGTGATCCTTGAATACAGCGGTACGACCTTCGAAGATGATGATGACCCTTAAGTCAAGGGAATGAACATGTCATGGTATTCAAAGGGGGTGCATCGTCGTCCTCGAGGGACGTGTCGTCGAGGCGAAAGCTCGAACCCTTGTCCTCAGCGAGACCAGTTGCTCACAAATCCGAACGTTTGCCATTGGCTGAGCCGGGATCATTCAATGATGGTTTTTGACATACCCGTTTCCTTGTCTCGTGTGCTGTGATCATAACCCTTCTTTTCACGTTTCTTATTGTGACGCAAATCCAGAGACATCGGCTACTGGAAACTGAAATATTCGCTACCTCTAATGCGTTTATCGGCTCCTCTTACTCGTATACCGACTCACCCCCGAATAACATTCGCTCTCTCTACTTGATTATTGACTATTGTCAACAGCATACTGGCTTCAGCTTGCTCGTCTCATTTTAACTCGCTAGGTCGTAAGATTCACTTCGCTCCGAGTCGACTTGGCTCTATATATGCTTTTTTCCACCTCAGTCCGCCCCTTACTCGCGACCACCTATCCTCAGCGATGTACTCTTCACACAGGCTCTCACAAAAACGCCAGTCAAGGTACACATGGAAAGATAAAGCTTTTTTGACCAACCTTTTTGAGACCTGATCGAATTCACTTGTTGGTTTGTTGATCATTTGGATTTCAAGCCTATCGATTGCCAAGGTCGTCGACGTCAGCTTATAATCAACAACCATAGAGACTTGAATACCTTCATCAGGTGTTCAAGATCGTGCTAGGGTCCTTACACGCTCTCACTGCCTATCCATTCCTTGATCTACTCCTTGATACAATCACGGCTTCTTCCAGTCACATATTCATCTATTAATGATAATTCCCTAAGGATTTTTTTCTATGAAATAGTTCTAGAGTTACATAGGACCTTTCTAAAGGCCCCCTGCAGTCCGAGGCTGCGCTACTACATTTCGAATGAGTAGATCTTTGACGAGTGTATGCTCTCAGTGCTACAGCCTCGTCAAAGGTGACTTCACTTGCGGTGTAACCTCGAGCAGACAGAGTTTGGCAATACCTCATTCCCATCACCACCCCGTCACACATGAAATAACAACCCCCTCTCCCCGCATGTGCGCGAGGTAGCGCTAGGAAAAGACAACAAAGGCCACATTCGTTCACACTCAGTCTCTAGCTGTCATGTATAATGCACTGAAACCACAGCTCCCTTTCCACATCCAGGCCCCACAGAACTTTCCATGGTTTACCCCAAACGCTTCACACGCCCTGGTTCAATCCAATGACAGCACGTCGACCCCGTTATACCAAATCGTTCCAGTTCACTCTATTGCTTGCACGCCTTTCACCCTTCCTGCATGTTCAGGCCCCGATCACTCAAAATCTTTTTCACTCCATCTTTCCACCTCCACTTCTCCTCGTTCCCTTCACCTCTGACACATATATCCTCTTGGTCAATCTTTCCTCACTCATTCTCTCCATGTGACCAAACCATTTCAAAACACCCTCTTCTGCTCTCTCAACCACACTTTTTATTACCACACATCTCTCCTACCCTATTATTACTTACTGGATCAAACCACCTCACACCACATATTGTCCTCAAACATCTCATTTCCAGCACATCCACCCTCCTCCGAACAGCTCTATCTACAGCCCACACCTCGCAACCATATAACATTGTTGGAACTACTATTCCTTCAAACATACCCATTTTTTCTTTTCGAGATAATGTTCTCAACTTCCACACATTCTTCAACGCTCCCAGAGCTTTCGCCCCCCCCCCCCCCTCCCATGATTCACTTCCGCTTCCATGGTTCCATCCGCTGCCAGATCCACTCCCAGATATCTAGAACACTTCACTTCCTCCATTTTTTCTCCATTCAAACTTACCTTCCAATTGAGTTGTTCCCCAACTCTACTGTCCCTAATAACCTTGCTTTTATTCACATTTACTCTCAGCTTTCTTCCTTCACACATTATACTTTACAGCCGTTTCTCGCGTTAGCGCATCCACTCACACACAAACGTATGTGTGTGTATGTGTGTGGGCATTTATGTATAAGCATGCGTATGTGGGTGGGTTGGGCCATTCTTTCGTCTGTTTCCTTGCGCTATCTCGCTAACAATGGAGACAGCGACTAAGTATGACAAATAGAATAATATATATATATATATATATATATACATCACATAATGCCCTCCAACAGCAAGGATTCGAACCTGGACCTTTTGCATGGTAACTGGGAACGCTAACCGCTCGGCTATGATCGCCCCTAATAGGGAAGTAAATATTCAGTTTCTAGTAATCGAATGCTCTTCGTCTTACATCCATGAGCAATGGGGTCTAGACCGGTCAGATCCCATCAGGATCACATTACCAGAACTTACTGTCAAACGTGGAGGTATATGAACACGAAGATAGTGCATGTGAACGTCCACTTTTCATAGAACACTTAATGCCCTCCAACAATAAGGATCCGAACTTAGACCTTTTGCATGGGAGTTGGGAACGCTAACTGCTCGACCATGATCGCCCCTGTAAAATTGCTAACTACTGGTAATGCGAGCCTGATGGACTTGACCGGTCTAGACCCTGTTGCTCATGGATGCGAGACGAAGGGTATTCGTTTACTAGTAATCGAATAGACATTTCCCTATTAGGGGCGATCATAGCCGAGAGGTTAGCGAACCTAGCTACTACGCAAAAGGTCCAGGTTCTTAACACCTTCCACAAAACATCTCTATCAACCCTATCATGTGCTCTCTCCAGATCCACAAATGTTAAATACAAATTCATCTTTTTTCTTATGTATTACACATTCTTTAAAGCAAACACCTAATCTTCACATCCTCTACCTCTTCTAAAACTACACTGCTTCTCCCCAATTTGATGATCTGTACATGCCTTCACCCTCTCAAGCAATACCTTCCTATACAACTTACCGGTGTACTCAAGAAACTTATACCTCTGTATTTTGAACACTCACTTTTATGCCCCTTGTCATTATATACTGGCACTATACATGCATTCCGCCAATCCTCAGGCACCTCACCATAATCTACATATACAATGAATATCCTTACCAATCAATCAACAAATTACCCCCTTTCTTCTAAATTCAATTTCAGCACTATCTACTCCAATGGCCTAGCCGCATTTCATATTCCGCAAGGCTTTCACCACCTTTTCTCTCTTCACCAAACCACTCTCCATGACTCTCTCACTTCGCGTACCACCGCGGCCAAAATATCCAACATCTGCCACTCTATCATCAAACACATTCTTTAAACAATCCTTCAAAATATTTACTCTTTCTCCTCCGCACTTCATCACTACGTTTTAACACTTCCCATTTTGCCCCCCTTCACCGATGTTCCCATTTGTTTTCTTCCAAAACATATTATCATTAAAGTTTACTGATACTCTTCACCCCAACTCTCATTTACCCTCTTTTTCAACTCCTGCACCTTCTTTTTGACCTCCTACCGCTTTCTCTTACACACGTCCAAATCATTTGCACTCCTTCCTTGTATCACCCCAAAATCTTTCTTCTCTGTACTAGCAATTTGCATCTGCATCTCACCACGCACTAACCTTTCTAGTGTGCCCACCTACCAGCTTTCGCATGCCACATGGATCTCTTGCACATGCCATCACTGCTTCCCAGAATATCTCCCATTCCTAACCCACTCTTCTCGGTTCATTTGATGTCACCTTTTGCCATTCTACCCTTAGTCTTTCCTGGTGTCTCTTCACACAAGTCTTTTCCGAGCTCATTTACTCTTACCACTCTCTTAAAAATTTTTTGAAAACCTCTAAAAATCTTCACCTTCGCCTCCACAGGATAGTGATCAGACTTCCCACCAGCTGCCGCTTTCAGCACATTTACATCCAAAAGTCTCTTATTTACACGCCTATCTATTAATGAGTACTCCAATACCGCCTGCTGACCAACCCTCTTCTCACATACGTATACTTTGTGTATATCTCTCTTTTTAAACCAGGCATTCCCAATCACCAGTCCTTCCTCACCACACAACTCCACATGCTGTTCACCATTTCCATTCATAACACTGAATATCCCATGCGCCTCTATTATTCTCAACTGCCACATTACTTACCTTCGCATATTAATCATCTATCACTCATACCCGGTCTCTTACATCAAAACTGCTGACACAGGCACTCAGCTGCTCCCAAAACACTTGTCTCATGATATTTCTTCTCATGACCAGGTTCATAAGCACTAATTATCATTCATCTCTCGCCATCCTCTTTCAGTTTTACCCATATCAACCTAGATTTTATTCAATTTTCTTCCTTACAATATCACACACTCCCTTAATTCCTGTTTCAAGAGTAGTGCTACTCCTTCCTTAGCTCTTGTCCTCTCACCAACCTCTGACTTTAGAGTTACATAGACCCTAAGACATTCCAAACCGTTCTTCCTCTTTATCTTTGTTACACTCAGAGCCAGAACATCCAGGTTTCTTTCCTCAAACATAATACCTATATCTCCTTTCTTCTCATCTTGGATGTATCCACAATTATTTAGACACCCCAGCCTGAGCATTCGAGGAGGGTTAGCATTCTCTGCCTGCGTCCTTTTGTTCCTTCTTTTAGAAATTTACGTTCAAGAAGGGGGGATCTAGCCCCCAGCTTCCACCTGCTTTAATGTCTTTCTACGACGCGCAGGGAATACGGAGGTCGAATTCTTTCTCTCCTATTCCAGGGATATATATATATATATATATATATATATATATATATATATATATATATATATATATATATATATATATATATATATATCTTCTCTTTTCTTTTAAACTATTCGCCATTTCCCGCGTTAGCGAGGTAGCGTTAGGAACAGAGGACTGGGCCTTTTTTGGAATATCCTCACCTGGCCCCCTCTGTTCCTTATTTTGGAAAATTTAAAAAAAAAAGAGAGGGGAGGATTTCCAGCCCCCCGCTCCCTCCCCTTTTAGTCGCCTTCTACGACACGCAGGGAATACGTGGGAAGTATTCTTAATCCCCTATCCCCAGGGATAATATATATATATATATATATATATATATATATATATATATATATATATATATATATATATTTTTTTTTTTTTTTTGCTTTGTCGCTGTCTCCCGCGTTTGCGAGGTAGCGCAAGGAAACAGACGAAAGAAATGGCCCAACCCACCCCCATACACATGTATATACATACGTCCACACACGCAAATATACATACCTACACAGCTTTCCATGGTTTACCCCAGACGCCTCACATGCCTTGATTCAATCCACTGACAGCACGTCAACCCCGGTATACCACATCGCTCCAATTCACTCTATTCCTTGCCCTCCTTTCACCCTCCTGCATGTTCAGGCCCCGATCACACAAAATCTTTTTCACTCCATCTTTCCACCTCCAATTTGGTCTCCTTCTTCTCCTCGTTCCCTCCACCTCCGACACATATATTCTCTTGGTCAATCTTTCCTCACTCATTCTCTTCATGTGCCCGAACCATTTCAAAACACCCTCTTCTGCTCTCTCAACCGCGCTCTTTTTATTTCCACACATCTCTCTTACCCTTACGTTACTTACTCGATCAAACCACCTCACACCACATATTGTCCTCAAACATCTCATTTCCAGCACATCCATCCTCCTGCGCACAACTCTATCCATAGCCCACGTCTCGCAACCATACAACATTGTTGGAACCACTATTCCTTCAAACATACCCATTTTTGCTTTCCGAGATAATGTTCTCGACTTCCACACATTCTTCAAGGCTCCCAGAATTTTCGCCCCCTCCCCCACCCTATGATCCACTTCCGCTTCCATGGTTCCATCCGCTGCCAGATCCACTCCCAGATATCTAAAACACTTCACTTCACTTCAGCTCCTCTTCGCCAACGGAACTACCTTGGCCCACCAGTGATGCTACTACATTTGTGAATCAAGACCCATTGCAACACAAACCTCGCCAGGTGGTAGAGTGTCCCGCAGTGTATCGAGACAGACTTCCCCAGAACTTTTTAAAGGGGAAGTAAATGTTTATAGTTGTGTTACTGGAGTGGTAGTTTTCATACATGGTGCTTTGACAAGAAAATAGAGAAATTGGAAAAAATGTAGCTTAGACATTGAAGCTTATTGATACAGTGGTCAAATTGATGAGAACTACTATTGACGTTTGTGTAAATAAATTATACATTTCCTTTTTCCATAGCCAGAGGTTGAACCATTATGTGACATCCATTTTTTCATTTCATTTCAAGCTAGACGTTTCAGTTTTCTAAATTGTTTCTTACATTTTTCATATGTATATATATGTATGTGTGTGTGTGTGTGTGTATATGTGCGTGTGTATGTGTGTGTGTGTATATATATAATATATATATATATATATATATATATATATATATATATATATATATACATATATATATATATGTATATATTATCCCTGGGGATAGGGGTGAAAGAATACTTCCCACGCATTCCTCGCGTGTCGTAGAAAGCGACTAGAGGGGACGGGAGCGGGGGGCCAGAAATCCTCCCCTCGTATTTTTTAACTTTCTAAAATGGGAAACATATATATATATATATATATATATATATATATATATATATATATATATATATATATTTATATATGTTTCCAGTAAAATGGGGAGTGGGGGTGTGTTACAGACCAAACATCTGAGCAGTTTTAATCCGGCCTTGGAACTGAACCAGCCTTGACATATACGTACGTTGCCGGCCAGAAAATAAGCCCAACTTTCATACGTGATGGCCTTGCATTTTCCTTTTAACCTAGATTTTGACCCGACGTAATCTCAAATTTGCTCTTTTTCCTAACCATGACCGACAAATATCCACGCAACGTGTTCGAATATCATTTTCACCCACCTGACAGTGCTTGGAGTCCCCTTCTATCCTTTGGGATGAATGGTGGACCTCATTGAGGACCGTGACGTTGATGCTGTTATCACCCATGAAGGTAGTCTCCACAGCTCACCAAGTACTGGAAGCTGATGGTTTCGCCAATTGTGCAGGATGGAGCACACGACTCTCAGTATTATGACCAGTCGACACAACTAAGGTAGGTAGTGGTTACGACTGTTAATGAGACCGGGGAGCTATAAAGTTATAACTAAAGTATGGCTCTTTCGAAGTAAGCGGAATGGGATAGGCTATGATTCTTTGGAAGTGAACGGAATACTTCGGCCAAAAGTTGCAGTTACAAGGATGGGAAGAGAGAGGGTACAACCAGCTACAGTGGCGTCGGAGACGGCACTGAGTCTCGAGGTGTCCCACTGATACAGTGCGTTGGCTCCTGATAAGTGGCAAGGGTTGCTATCTGTACAGACCCCGAGGGGCGGGGTCTGACTCACGGGGCCCATGTTTGCCTAACATGGACCTACAGGAAGATGTACCTTCGTCATCGGAGCCGTTCCTAAACACACACACACACACACGCTCTCGGTTCTATCCATCATTCTCAGTCAATATCTACGAAGCAGATTACTTGCTATAGCCCAACAGTGTGGAAATATTTAACATTAAGAAGACTGTTTTTCGGCATCTCACCCTTAGAATACAATTTCCTTTACTAGTTTATACCTTTCTTTCAAACTATTCGCCATTTCCCGCGTTAGCAAGGTAGCGTTAAGAACAGAGGACTGGGCCTCTGAGGGAATATCCTCACCTGGCCCCCTTCTCTGTTCCTTCTTTTGGAAAATTGAAAAAAAAAAAAACAAGAGGGGAGGATTTCCAGCCCCCCGCTCCCTCCCCTTTTAGTCGCCTTCTACGACACGCAGGGAATACGTGGGAAGTATTCTTTCGCCCCTATCCCCAGGGATACTAGTTTATATATATACATATATATACATATATATATATATATATATATTATATATATATATTTTTTTTTCTTTTCTTTTAAACTATTCGCCATTTCCCGCGTTAGCGAGGTAGCGTTAGGAACAGAGGACTGGGCCTTTTTTGGAATATCCTCACCTGGCCCCCTCTGTTCCTTCTTTTGGAAAATTAAAAAAAAAAAAAAGCGAGAGGGGAGGATTTCCAGCCCCCCGCTCCCTCCCCTTTTAGTCGCCTTCTACGACTCGCAGGGAATACGTGGGAAGTATTCTTAATCCCCTATCCCCAGGGATAATATATATATATATATATATATATATATATATATATATATATATATATATATATATATATATATATATAAGGAAACGAAATACGATAAGTTTCCAAATGCACTTTCGTGCAATAATCAAATCATCAAGGGAGATACAATAATAAGATAGAATACGTAAAACAGTCAATTGATGTACGAAAGTTTCAGCTGATGACCTCTTAGAATTTTAGGTTGATGTTTATTATATTGATAAAATGCTGTATAAAAGACTATTTCAATTCAGTGGAGAATATTATGCTCAGAAATTTGTTAAGGCGATGGGTAACCCTCTTTCACCAGTATTAAGTAATCTTCACATGGAATTCTTTGAAACAAAATTACTAAGGGATATCTTACCCTCTAAGGCAATTTGGTTTAGGTATGTAGACGATGTTCTTTGTGTTTGGTCAACAAACGAAAATTTACAAACATTTCTCCCTTTACTTAATTTAGTACCTTCTATCAACTTTACTATGGAAGTGGAAAATAATTGTGTTTGACAAATTTCAGATTGCATGATCCATAGGGATCGACACATGTTTAAGTTTAACTATAGAGAAAACCCACTAATGTTCGTTCATATATTCATTATCAATCAGCTCAACATGACATAGTTCAATTATCATCATTCCATTCGATGTTCCAAACGTGTATGCAGTTCAGAACTTACTGATCATGAGTTTGAGAAGATATATTCTGTTGGATCCAAGTTGAAATATCCTATAACTTTCATCGATATATCCCTTAAGTTGGCAAAGAAATTATCTTATATAATTAGCCCCAAACCTCCTCGTGATACCAAGAATCTTTTAGTTCTCCCTTTTATTGATAATTTTACATTACTTCCCATGTTGCTTAAATCTTTTAATGCAAATGTAGCTTTCAGCAATAACAATATTACTAAAGAATATCAATCAAAAACTCACCAGAAAATTTTGCGAGCTGAGTTTGCAGAATACCTTGTGAAAATTTTAATGTGTTTTATGTTGGGCAGACTGGTAATGATCTTTATGCATAACTTAAGCAACACAAGTATTGTATAAGAACAAGGAAAAAGGTCAAATGCTTTGTTTAATGTTAAAAATTATGACCACTGTATTGACTGGAGTAATGCCAATTCAGTTATTAAATGTAATTCCTTTACCACGAGAAATATCACCGAATCTTCTATTATCAAATTCACAGACAATTGTAACATTAGAATTAGTGAGGGTGAAAAAGAAAAATTGTAAACAGTTCCCTCTCTTGTCCACATACTAAAAATTCTATGATAGGCATGATGCCCCACACGAACACACTAACCAACCCTAACACCACCACCTTCCGGTAACGCTTGTTTACCACTGGCGTCTTAGCTACGTCTCTTCCTTGTATATCACCTGACTGTTCTACGTCTTGTATCTCATTCTTGTATCTACCCTGACAATGTGATCATTACACGTTAGTGCACTTGGGAACTTATCGTGTTTCATTTTCCTGTGGTTTTCTGCATATACTAGATCACGCACCACTGTGACCTCTTACGATAATATATAGACATATATATATATATATATATATATATATATATATATATATATATATATATATATATATATATATATATATATGCGTGTGTGGACGTGTACGTATATACATGTGTATGTGGGTGGGTTGGGCCATTCTTTCGTCTGCTTCCTTGCGCTACCTCGCTAACGCGGGAGACAGCGAGAAAGCAACATAAATAAATAAAAAAATTAAATATATATATATATATATATATATATATATATATATATATATATAATTCTTTTTTCTTTTTCTTTCTTTTTTTCTTTCTTTTCTTATTCATTTATCATTTATTATACGTTGTCGCTGTCTCCCGCGTTAGCGAGGTAGCGCAAGGAAACAGACGAAAGAATGGCTCAACCCACCCACATTCACATGTACATACATACACGTCCACACGCAAATATACATTCCTATACATTTCAACGTATACATATATATACATACACAGACATATACATATATACACATGTACATAATTCATACTTGCTGCTTTTATTCATTCCTGTCGCCACCCCGCCACACATGAAATGACAACCCTCTCCCCCCCGCATGCGCGCGAGGTAGCGCAAGGAAAAGACAAAGGCAACATTCGTTCACACTCAGTCTCTAGCAGTCATGTATAATGTGTGTGTGGGTGTGTGTAATGCCTGTGTATGTGAATGGATGGGCCGTTCTTCGTCTGTTTTCCTGGCGCTACATCGTTGACGCGGGAAACGGCGGTTATGTAAAATATATATATATATATATATATATATATATATATATATATATATATATATATATATATACACACACACACTCAGCTGTCATGTGTAATGCAACGAAACCACAGCTCCCTATTCAAATTCAGGCCCCACAGACCTTTCCATGGTTTACCCTGTACGTTTCACATGCTCTGATAAACCACGAGGACAATGAAATATGATAAGTTCTCATGTGCACTTTCATGTAATGATCACATTGTCAGGGAAGATACAAGAATGAGATAGAAGACGGAGAACAGTCTACATACAAAAAAGAGGCGGAGCTAAGACGCCGTTGGTAAACAAGTTTTTCCGGTTGGTGCTGTTCGAGTCTAGCACCGTGCCTGTCATAAAATTCTATAATGAGGACAGAACAGGGAACTAGTTAAAAATTTTGCGTGCCACAAAGCTATCGAGTTTGTATAGACCTTCACCGATATTCATGTTGCAGTTCTTTGTGTATTTGATAAGATTTATTTATATTTTTATACGATGGTTATTATTTCTAACAATTAAACAAAGCGTTTGATTCTTGTCATGTTCTTATACAGTATTTATATTGCTTAAATATAACAAGAGATCTTTACCAGTCTGCAGACTATAAAGATATTACAGCTTATATAAGGTATTCTATAAACACATCCCACAGAATTTTCTCGCGAGTTTTTGATTGATATTCTTTATAGTATCGTTATTGCTGAAGACTTCATTTACATTAAAGGATTTAAGTAACCTGGGGAGTAATGCCCTAAGGAACATCAATTGGAATGATGATAATTTAACTTTGTCATGTTGAGCTAAATGATTATGAAAATAGGAACAAACATTACGTTGACCACTTCGTTGCGTTCCAGTAATCCTGAATGAGTCTAGTTTTCGCCCATTATCCTTTGGATAAAATTACCCTTTGAAATTATCTTGTAAAAGGAAAAAAAAAAAAAAAACTTCGTCTGGTGGTGCAGTTGCTAAGCGATACTCCTTTGGTATACAGTTTTTTGGTCGTGTGTGACAGACGGGCTTAGGTAAAGTCAGCGACTCCTAGCACTCATTGTTTGCCATTGTATTGAGATCGGAAACGGAAGAAAGTGTGGTTACCATTCAACACTATTTATGTTTCCTAAGTTAAACTTCCGTTAGATTTACAAGGGTAGCATCAAAGTGTACTTTGATTAGTATACACTTATACAAAAATAGAAATTTCATGTTAAAAATGGATGCATCAGATTAGGCGATTATCAATGCATTATCTCCCGCGTGATACACATACACAGTACTACTGTTCGTTACTGAAGTTGTGACGCATAACTTAGAATTTATGAAGTCCTTTTTTCAATCAAGCTGAATCAGTGGTCATTTCCACGATTGAGACACAAAAGCTAGCAAGAGGAGTACTCGTGTATGTAAAGGTATACATCCTCAAAGATAAAAATGTGACAAGTCAGGTTAGATACGCACCGTTTTTCCCCCTTTCTTTTCTGTATCGATTTTTTTAAGATTCGTTTTTCATAGGTAACAAGGATTCCGATCGGCTTACCTTCCAGACAATCCATTTCATCTAATTCTGAGTACAGCCATTTGTTTTCTGTAACTTTGAAACAGGAAGTTTTCCTTTTTCAGCGTTAAATTCTAACCAACAGTGTTTTGATAACTGTTTCCATCTCCAATCACTGCCTTTCGCTTAAACAAATAGTCCCAGTCACCAATTAAGAACGCCTTAACATGTCTGAAATCTTATGTAATGATATTTCAACTTTTGATCGTCGAAAGGAAATAAAATGTAATTACATTATAAATGTTTGGTTGATAGACCGAAAATTATTTACCTGCTAGTTAAAGCATCGACCTTGTACATGATAGACAATTTCTTTACATGCTAATCAAAGCATCGAACTTCATGCGTAACTTGTCATGTTATGAATCTCGAGCTTTTAAATCGGCGCAGGGGAGGGTTTTCGAAACAACGAGATAATACGAGTTGATTTTTTTGAGGACGCAATTTTCTGAAACGGGGGCTGCGAAAAGCAACTCCTGAAGACGGGAGAATCGTTCTTCATCGGGGATATTGTATCATTCACATGTACGCGAAGGGCTAACCTCTTCAGCCAAATGAATAAGAATATTGAAGATAAAAGCACTATGAATTTTTCTAAGGATAGTGAAAAATAGAAGTTATGAGTGTTAAAGTTCCTAAGGGCACCTTCTCATTTCAGGAAATCCCAGGGAATTAAAAGAGCTGACCGAGGAGGGGTTGAAGCGAATTCGTTCTCATACGTTCCAGGGACCCTTATACGTTTTAGAGGTTTTACAAATGTAAATTGTTGTTAAATGGAAGATGTGGAAATGCTGAAAATGTTATAATGAATATGCAGTTTTGGGGAGCCACATACAGTAGCTTATTCATATGGAAGAAACTCATTAATGGGCTTATTGTGTTTAGTACTACTGTTATGGTTTAGACAGGCTGAGCGAGATTTGGATCATTGGTTTGTATTTTACTGAAATACGTGTAATAGTAAAGGAGGGAGAGAAGAGGAACAGTCAGGGAAAATGAGGGGTAGAAGCATGTGTAACACATAGAAATTAACAGGTTATGAAAACCTCACCTAAGTTTCATTGTCATTCTAAATTTATCTCATTTTCGATGTTATTTAAAAAAC
The DNA here is from genome assembly GCF_036320965.1 of Panulirus ornatus. Classification (NCBI taxonomy): domain Eukaryota; kingdom Metazoa; phylum Arthropoda; class Malacostraca; order Decapoda; family Palinuridae; genus Panulirus; species Panulirus ornatus. Next base: position 23,276,244 of record NC_092232.1, on the reverse strand, counting down.
ATGTGAATGCTATGGTGTTTGCTTTAAGTTCCTAGGAGTATTGCCCGCCAACTGTACTTGCTTTTTCGCTGTGTTTACCTCCTACTCAGGACCAAGACCTACTGCATGCAACCCATACAGTGAAAGGAAGATGGCAATGTGTTGGGATGTTTCGCTTATAGATCTTGGTCCAAATGTGAAGTTAAGTGATGCTTTCATAGGTTCTATTTAGCTTTTAGCGATTGTACTTTTATCCTAAATTTCCCTTACTCATCACAGCCGACTGCAGTCCCCACTCAAGTAAGATGAAAATAATACGCAAGATCACGTTCCTTCGGTCTATCACTTAAGTATGAGTCCATTGCTATGCATTCATTTGATAACCAGGTTTTCTTTCCGAGGCCCCTAAACTGGAACTCAGCCAGATTTATCACACGGTCGGTTAAATGATATGAATCAGTGTCTGTATTATACCGTTCCACAATATGGTGCTGAGAGGATCATGAAGGCCAAGAACGTCAGTTTGTAATCGGTAGCAATAAAAAATAAATACCTTCTTCAGTTGTTCGGGAAAATTCTAAAGGCTATAAACATATATATATATATATATATATATATATATATATATATATATATATATATATATATATATTGACCCTTAACCTATAGTGAGAGAGGTAAACACCACCTTAACATTGTCATATTAACTCTGCAAACTAGTCAGCGCAAATTTCTTATGGGGACTCGTTGGTAATGGTTAATTACATGATTTCGTGTGTTGTTTCAAATTTCTATATGAACAGTATTGAGAATAACAAAATAAAAAACTTAAAGCCAGTAGAATTTTTTACAGAATTGAGTCATACTCTATAATATGTTTGACGAGCCTAAGAGCACCGTATAAATATGCTAAATAGCAAAATGACATTTTTACTTTGAGAACTCGCACTTAAGAAAGGGCCTGTTGGTGCGTTACATCGACTTCGAGTAAACATCTACTTTTTAAAGAATTATTGGACAAACTAGTACACTGAAGCATATCGGAAAAATAGGTAAAACCTTAGCCCTCTTAATAATGAATTGAGAAAATAGTGCTTATCGAATTTTGGAAGGCCATAAAAGATATCAATGATAACAGCAGTGCCCCCAATCGCCGTACGCAAGGTAGCAAAAACAATAGAAATGTTAATAACAATACCATTAGTCTGCATACGATAAAGGGCATAACTTTGTGCGGTTGTTGAATGGTCAAAATATAAGTTTGTAAAGGATCACCTAGGATACACAGGCGATTTCCGTCTACATCTCGGGAGTGGTGGCTATACCAGCCTATCATCCTTTATCGTACGTTAAGTTCGGTTCTGCACTTGATAAATGAAACTAACCTACTAGCATTGGCAAAAAAGTAAAGGAAGATTTATTATTATTACTGGAAATTGTTACACTTATGAGCAACACGTTGGTTTTGATAAATATGGCGTTAGTTTGATTGCCACAACGCTGGCAGAAAATAACGCCAGCTATTGCACTATTTGGACCACAAAGCAATTGGTGAAGCCTATGCGACTCTGAAACATTTCTGCGACTACGCACGACGGTCATACATGACAGACTGCTATATTGTCTAAAATTATCATAACCCCTGTAGTTGTCGTAGACAGATTATGTGGTGAAGGACGTACATGTTAGCACAGTCTCCATGGAGTTAAGAGTGTACAATTAAATACTTCAAAGAAGCTAGGTAACAGGGTTATTAAATTATACTTTGCCTGTGATAATGCCCATTGTTGATGTCTCTTTACTGGCGTTCATGTAATTGAAACAATACGACATAGTTGAATATCTACGAGAGAACATTACAGATAACTGTCCATAAGACTTGATCACAACCATCGACTCAGTAAATATATATATATATATATATATATATATATATATATATATATATATATATATATATATATATATATTCCTGCGAGTCCACGGGGAAAATGAAACACGAAAAGTTCCCAAGTGCACTTTCGTGTAATAATCACATCATCGGGGAGACTCATAGGAATATCTTGATCACGCGCAAAATTGTGATCCTTTCCAACAATATATATATATATATATATATATATATATATATATATATATATATATATATATATATATAGCCAAATTCATTGTGTGGCAATGGAGTCGCCTTTTGGTTGAATAATTGTCGCTTTATAACTGCCTTAATTTTAAGCATGTTACCGGATAAACCCACGATTAATCACTTTATCGTAGTGCCACACAAAGATTTGTGACCAATTTGACTTCGAAGAGTATAAATATGAAAGTTCTTGCGATACTAAAAAAAGAAATAACTATGCCTTACACCCGTATCTCTAATGACGGAAGGTAAATGCTCAGCAGTCGTATGGATGAAACAGCTTTTTCACACATCGTTTTACGATCACCAACATTAAAACCCTGATCAATTTAGCACACGACGTTTGCCCAGTTTGATGTATATGGTTAAGAAATCATCAGCAAAACTATTTTGTGCGAAAATGTTTTACTTAGTGTTTTACAGAACATTTGGGAGAAATTCGCCGCACTATCCCATATTTCTTTGGCTCGTAAAGGATATTTAGGATACATAATCCCTATATATGTCAACCCTTCGAATTTCAGCATTAGAAATATCTGCGTGTCAAGGAACTTGTCCAGGAAAAAGTTAAAGGAATCGATACTAGCTTACAAAATACTGGCGGCATCATTCTAAATAAAGGTTTTCTTTTCTGAAAACTGATTGTATTGTATTTGAGGGGGTTATAATATATGTAGTGTCGGATTATCAGCCCCATAATTGAAGGGAATAGATTATGGGAACAAATTAGTATTGGAGTGACGAAGAAGCCCACTGGATTAACGAAGATTAAACGATTAATTGAATTATGGAAAAAAATTAGCATTGGATTATCAAAGAAGTTAACTTATTGGATTTACAAAGAAGTTAGTCTATCGGTTGAATGAAGCTAGCCTAGTTTTTGCGTCGAAGATAGCCTGCTGGGAAGAATTTCCCCTTGGATAATCGAATCCATTCTAGTGTGGATAGGAAAATAATTTGGTGCTGGATTATCGAAGTAGTTAGATTAGATGTAATATTTAGATCCGATGGTAAGGAGGGAATGCAGTATACAAGTGAAATTATGAGACAATAGGCTAAAAAAAATGTAAGCCCAACCACATTTTTTCCAACAGAAAAACCTAATGATTTCAAATACTAAAGGTCTGACACAAGTTTCATAATAAAAGAACCTATAGATTAAGTGCAAAAAACAACAACAAAAATGGCCAAGTTTGCAAAATAATCATGGATGATTGCAATCGAACCCTGTACCTTCCCCTTCGCTAACCTAACTTTGGCGTACCACTGTACTACGAAGAATCTGTTTGATTGTCAAATACTCGACGAATCACAAGTGGGGTACTACACCGACCTTCACACTAATAGATGCAAGGGTACAAATTCCAACGAGAATCGATGACTGAGCAAAATTATACGAGTTCGCGACCTTCGCACCAGAATTTCATGTTAAACGTCGATTTGGATGCGAATTACGCCCTGTAATTTGCAACTGAGATGTTCCAATAATGATTTATGATTGTCTTAATTAGTCCCATTTTCTTTGTTGGTAAAGCATTTAAAATCTTTAATGTAATTATGAAAAAATGGGAATGAAATAGAATCACATTATTCAGGAACAGCATTAGATCTTGTTTTAAAAGAACAGCATGATGTGACGTAAGTTAAACATTTCCAACTTTATTTGAACAAAACACTTGTGACAGAAACTAAACGACTGAAGAAAAATACAAGATCTCATCATTTCCCAATTTGCAGGTAATAAACAGGTTTTTTTTTTTTTAATAAAGTTCGTCAAAGTTGCAGCGTAATTGCAGGCGTGCTTTGAACTTTTACCGAATATATTTAAAAGGTAGATATTATTTACTCCCTCAGTTCGGAACCCTTGCCATACAACTTTCGACGCCGCATTTCATACCTGGATTCATATTCAAGGTGCAATGTCGACACTTGAAAAATAGCTCCCTTTCTCTGAAATACAATATCTTTGACATACGAGTAGATCGTACCTTAGTAGTACCCATGCAGCAGACCGTCGGCGTCCTGCGATTACAGTTGTTAAACCTTTAACCGGCCAAAGTTTTTCGAACACTGTCCTGAGCTTCTTAAAAGCCTGACAACGTCACCTTGTATTGGCTGTAAGGAGCCACCATGAAACGACTGCTTAGCAGTTCGATAAGTGCAGTTTAATAGGAGTACACTTAGTTACCTTTTTTCGTGCATGCGTTAATCTCTAAACTCCAGTATTATGAGTTTTCATATATTCACGTTATTAGTTTCACAAACAGTTTTCCTGTCATGATTGTTTCCATCTGGTTTCTTTATATTTGACGGAATTTTCTCTTTTTCTTAACTTTTCAACCAGCATATTTTCATGGACAGCTCTATGATACTGCATATAATTTTGTTATTATCTGACTTTTATAATCCAACTGCAATATGTATTCGTAAACATAAACGCTCTCCTGACAAGCTTATCATTTTTATTCTACAGTTATTATACTTTCTAACCTTGAATTGAGCTTCTAGCAGTAAGAATTTCATTTTGTATCATGTATACAATTCGAGAATAAAGACATCTTTTATCCTCTTTGTCAACCTTTCCTCATTCACAATCTGATCAAATGCCCAAACCATTTCAGTACAACCTCTTCAGCTCTCCCACCCACACTCTTTATTATCATACTTCTCTCTTACTCTTTCATGACTTGCTCGATCAAACTACCATTTCCTTTCCAAGACATCCAACACCTTCCGCACTGCCCATGCCTCGCATCCAAATAATATTGTTGGAACTACTATACTTACACTCATACCCATTTTTTACCCTTCCAGACAACGATCTCTCCTTATATTCTTCTTCGCTGTATATATATATATATATATATATATATATATATATATATATATATATATATATATATATATATATATATATATATATATATAATTTATCCCTAGGAGCAGGGACGGCTGAGAGTTGTATATGACCTGAGTTACGATATCAGTTTCGCTTAAGAAGCACCTAGTAGTTATGATGAGCCTGATGGGAGGCAACCAGACCATTGTTGTGGGCTCGGCTTTCACAATGATATGCTCCCCGTCACACTTACGTCTTACTGACCCATGTACATAGAACAAGAATAAGGAAACTGTGGAGGGCATTCGTGATTGCACCCAACCAATATTAGTTATGTTTTCATGTTACCTATACTTCTGTATTCCAAGCGGATTAGCGTTTATGACTCAACAACTTTTGTTTCAGTACCTTTGTATACGAATTTTATTAATTGAAATAGGATATATCTAATATCAGTGGATGGATATAAATTCGGCAGTCATTAACTAGGAGGCCATGTGTACGTGATGTCTTGTTTTCCTGTAGAGGCGCTTCGATTGTAATATTTTTGACGAAAATTATATCGATTTCTTTTTGGTTAGTAGAACTCTATTCCACCTGGAGCAATAACTTAGGGAATGGTAAAGTGCATTACGATGGTTTAGGTTTCTCAGGTTGTTATAGCAATGTTTTTCGTATTTCTGCGTCACTATTGATAAATAAATGAACAAATGAATACTAACCCAAGAAACCTAACTTGTTACATTACATTACGATGGGTTAGGTTTCTTAGGTTGTTTTTATGCTCTTCTTTTCACATTTAAGTTTTACAAAAGACAAATAAATGAACAAATAAATGCTAACCCGAGGAAACTAACTTGGTATAACGTAAGTTAACATCTTGAACAAATGAATGCTAACCAAAGTAAACTAACTTGGTATAACTTTACCTGGCTTCTTAGGCATACCGTAACTGGTATAACGTAACTTAGCATTCTTTACTGTGATAGCTGCATGTGGAACAGGGTTCTTCTAATACTAGTTGAACGTATTGATTTGATTTTCGTCAGTAATGATGATAATAGCTGCGTCTCTTAAGCAATAGAGTGTAACTTCGTACCCATAGACTCCCAACTGGAGGTACGATCCCGAACCAGTTTGCCTCTACGTTCTTTAACATCAATCCACTGTTACGAGTTTTGTATCGAGTTGATATTCTCTACAGTTATGTCTTCCTTGCCCTGTTTTCAGTTCACGTAACTACCATGTCTTCCCTGTGTCTTGCGCCTTTTGAGAATGCAAGCCTGTCATTAATAATCCGTCTTAGTATGAGTTTTATAATGCTTGGTATTAATTTTTTCTCAGTACACCACACGTAAGACGAAAAAAAAAAAGTGACATTGGCTTTGTGTAAGAGTTACGTAAGGTTGAGCAACGCGCCAAGGAGAACCCTCACAGTATTATTGGGATGAAGGACTTTTTTTTTTTTTTCATCATTCCTCGGGTAAGAATGGAGGACACTGTGTCATGTATCACGAGCTGGGTGCGGAGTTAAGTTGTGCCAGGCCCTCTACTGCTTGTACTTGCATAATTCACTGGTTGGTGAACGGTGTCCCTAGATGAAAAGACTTTAATACTTTTTTACATAGTTTGCTCCGGTCATTGTTTCTGGGAAAGGACCGGTCTTATTTCTGCTAATGTATGTATTTCCCATTTGGTTGCCAGTATGATTTTACGTATGAAATTAATGTGGGTCTTGACAATTATATGTTTTTAGCATATTCATAGTTATACTGCAGTATTGTGCGATGGTTGCGCCGGGTATGATGAGGGTGGAGAGAAAGGCTTAGAGAAGGGTTGGGGAAATGTACCTGGAGAAGAGGTGAAGAGGATGGGAGTAAGAAATAACGTTTTTTTTTTTTTTTTTTTTTTTTTTTTTTTTTTTTTTATACCTGACTGCCATTTCCCGCATCAGTGAGGTAGCGCCAGGAAACAGACGAAGAAAGAACGGCTCATCCACTCTAATACATACATACATACATACATAATCACCCATACACGTACATTTATTGATTTTTATTTATTTTGCTTTGTCACTGTCTCCTGCATTAGCGAGGTAGCACAAGGAAACAGACAAAAGAATGGCCCAACCCACCCACATACACATGTATATACATACATGTCCACACACGCAAATATACATACCTATACATTTCAACGTATACATATATATACACACAGACATATACATATATACACATGTTCATAATTCATACTGTCTGCCTTTATTCATTCCCATCGCCACCTTGCCACACATGAAATAACAACCCCCTCTTACCTCACACGCATGAGGGGGGAGGGGGTTGTTATTTCATGTGTGGCAAGGTGGCGATGGGAATGAATAAAGGCAGACAGTATGAATTATGAACATGTGTATATATGTATATGTCTGTGTGTATATATATGTATACGTTGAAATGTATAGGTATGTATATTTGCGTGTGTGGACATGTATGTATATACATGTGTATGTGGGTGGGTTGGGTTGGGAAAACAGAAAGGGAGAAACTTCGAAAGAGATGAACAACGTTGGGGAGGGAGGGAAACCGTAAGGATAGGGGAGAGGTAGCATGCGGAGGGGAATTGTGTGAGGAAGAGGAATGAATGTGAGGGATGAAGGGAAAAATGATGAAGGGGTTAGAGAGAACGGAGAAGTTGAAAGAGACACGGGGCTAGGGAGAGTTGAGCCAGGGAAAAACAGAAAGAGGTTTGGAGAATTGAGAGAAAGGAAGACCAGACACTATGCAGTTTAGCCTGGTAGGATCCAATTTGGTCAGTGTTTTGAATCCTTTGCTAACAATGAACTGATATCGGAGAGTCTTTATGAAGTAAGGAAAGTGATAAACAAATACCCTGATATAAAGGAATATTTTGTATTCCATGCATATCATTTTTATATGTTTATATCTGCATATTCCTCGCTGTACACACCGAACGCTTATAACCCTTCAGCTGCCCTTCATTTACCCTTTCCAGACATTTATCATAACACTTTATGAACCAAAGTCTCGATCGAAGGACATGACTGACTCCTTGAACGCTGCCGGAACGTCTTAGAAGAGGTTCTAGGATTGCCTCTGTAAAGTCCTGCTTTTTACTGATCCGTGCTCTGTTGTGTTGGCTAGGATTTTATCTAGATTTTTCTGTCACATGATGTCGGCAACATATATATATATTTTTTCTTTTAAACTATTCGCCATTTCCCGCGTTAGCGAGGTAGCGTTAAGAACAGAGGACTGGGCCTTTTTTGGAATATCCTCACCTGGCCCCACTCTGTTCCTTCTTTTGGAAAATTAAAAAAAAAAAACGAGAGGGGAGGATTTCCAGCCCCCCGCTCCCTCCCCTTTTATTCGCCTTCTGCGACACGCAGGGAATACGTGGGAAGTATTCTTAATCCCCTATCCCCTGGGATAATATATATATATATATATATATATATATATATATATATATATATATATATATATATATATATATATATATATATATCTTTTCTTTCTTTTAAACTATTCGCCATTTCCCGCGTTAGCGAGGTAGCATTAAGAACAGAGGACTGGGCCTTTGAGGGAATACCCTCACCTGGCCCAATTCTCTGTTCCTTCTTTTGGAAAATTAAAAAAAAAAAAAAACGAGAGGGGAGGATTTCCAGCCCCTCGCTCCCTCCCCTTTTAGTCGCCTTCTACGACACGCAGGGAATACGTGGGAAGTATTCTTAATCCCCTATCCCCAGGGATAATATATATATATATATATATATATATATATATATATATATATATATATATATATATATATATATAAATATGTGTGTGTGTGTGTGTGTGTGTGTGTGCGTAATTCCCCATACTTGATCGTTGTTTCCCTCGTTATTGAGGCAGCGCCAGGAACAAAGAAAGGCTGCATTCGCTCACACACACACACACACACACACAATATATATATATATATATTTTTTTTTTTTTTCATACTATTCGCCATTTCCCGCGGTAGCGAGGTAGCGTTAAGAACAGAGGACTGGGCCTTTGAGGGAATATCCTCACCTGGCCCCCTTCTCTGTTCCTTCTTTTGGAAAATTAAAAAAAAACGAGAGGGGAGGATTTCCAGCCCCCCGCTCCCTTCCCTTTTAGTCGCCTTCTACGACACGCAGGGAATACGTGGGAAGTATTCTTTCTCCCCTATCCCCAGGGATAATATATATATATATATATATATATATATATATATATATATATATATATATATATATATATATATATATATATATATATACTTCCTACTCCTGGAGTCCCATCTCCCTATAAAGGGTTCTTGCAGCGCTCAGGAAGCCGGCCACATCCACTGGCCGGGACTGTAGGTCATACAGTGTAATGTGTATATACTATGTGAGGAGATTGCCGGGCAGTTAGCAGGAAGTAGTCAGTGTCTTCATTATGGGAGTTGCATTGTGGGCATGGAAGGTCCTGGGATGTGATGAAGTAGGTGTTTCTGGTGATGTAGGATGGGCGATGTCTGATTCATTGTCTGATAATAGTGACTTTCTTGTTTGTCTGGTATGTATAGTTTCAGTAGGTTATGTGTATGGTAGGTGGTATCCAATCGCTTGTCGGGTCATTTCAGTGTATGTAGGTCTGTATAAATATTTACCCTAGGATCTCTTTCTGAAAGGGTCCCTATGTGACCTTTTTTGCTTCAGGAGTTCCTGCAGCTTCAAGGATGCGCTACACTCAGTAGCAGGAACAGCACAGGCTCCTTTGATGCGAGACGTTCTTTGATGAGAGTACACTTCGTCGTAAAATGACGATGATACAGCCTCGCCAAAAGTGACTTTTTTCACTTATGGTGTCATCTCGAACGGGTCCGGTAGCACCCCCCCCCCTCTCTCTCTCGCTCTGTATATATATATATATATATATATATATATATATATATATATATATATATATATATATATATATATATATATATCTTTTCTTTCAAACTATTCGCCATTTCCCGCATTAGCAAGGTAGCGTTAAGAACAGAGGACTGGGCCTCTGAGGGAATATCCTCACCTGGCCCCCTTCTCTGTTCCCTTCTCTTGGAAAGTTAAAAAAAAAAAACAAGAGGGGAGGATTTCCAGCCCCCCGTATATATATATATATATATATATATATATATATATATATATATATATATATATATATATATATATATATATATATATATCATTCATCTATTATACTTAATCGCCGTGCGTCAGGAAACAGACGAAGAAAGACCCATACACTCATGTACACGCATATATACCTACACGCACATACACGTACATATACGTGCATGTACATATATACATACATATGTACATATTCATACTTGCTCGCCTTCATTCCGGGGGTCACCCCACCCCACAGGAAACAGCATCGCCACCCCCTGCGTCAGCGAGGTTGCGCCAGGAAACAAGACAAAAAAAAAAAAAAAAAAACGCCCACATCCATACACTCTGTCGTGTGTAATGCACCGTAACCACAGCTCCCTATCCACATCCAGCCCCCACAGATCTTTGCATGGCTTACCCCGTACGTTTCACATGCACCGAGTCAGTCTACTGACAGCTCGTCGACCGCAGTATACCACTTCGTTTCAGTTCCCTTTGTCCCGTCCACGTCCTTCACCCTCCTGCATGTTCAGGCCCCGATCGCTCAAAATCTTTTTCACTCCATCCTTCCATCTCCAATTTGGTCTCCACGATATCCCTGTTCTCTCCGCTTCTGATACATACCTACTCTTTGTCGACCTTTCCTTACACATTTTCTTCACATGTCCAAATCATTTCAACACATCCTACACAGCTTTCTTAAACTCACACATTTCCCTTACCCTTTCATTACTTACTTGATCATATATATATATATATATATATATATATATATATATATATATATATATATATATATATATATATATATATATATATATTTATTTTGCTTTGTCGCTGTCTCCCGCGTTTGCGAGGTAGCGCAAGGAAACAGACTAAAATGGCCCAACCCACCCCCATACACAATGTATACACACACACGTCCACACACGCAAATATACATACCTATACATCTCAATGTACACATAGATATACATACACAGACACATACATATATACCCATGCACACAATTCACACTGTCTGCCCCCATTCACTCCCATCGCCACCTCGCCACACATGGAATACCTTCCCCCTCCCCCCTCATGTGTGCGAGGTAGCACTAGGAAAAGACAACAAAGGCCCCATTCGTTCACACTCAGTCTCTAGCTGCCACGCAATAATGCCCGAAACCACAGCTCCCTTTCCACATCCAGGCCCCACACAACTTTCCATGGTTTACCCCAGACGCTTCACATGCCCTGATTCAATCCACTGACAGCACGTCAACCCCGATATACCACATCGATCCAATTCACTCTATTCCTTGCCCTCCTTTCACCCTCCTACATGTTCAGGCCCCGATCACACAAAATCTTTTTCACTCCATCTTTCCACCTCCAATTTGGTCTCCCACTTCTCCTCGTTCCCTCCACCTCCGACACATATATCCTCTTGGTCAATCTTTCCTCACTCATTCTCTCCATGTGCCCAAACCATTTCAAAACACCCTCTTCTGCTCTCTCAACCACGCTCTTTTTATTTCCACACATCTCTCTTACCCTATAATTACTTACTCGATCAAACCACCTCACACCACACATTGTCCTCAAACATCTCATTTCCAGCAAATCCACCCTCCTGCGCACAACTCTATCCATAGCCCACGCCTCGCAACCATACAACATTGTTGGAACCACTATTCCTTCAAACATACCCATTTTTGCTTTCCGAGATAATGTTCTCGACTTCCACACATTCTTCAAGGCTCCCAGGATTTTCGCCCCCTCCCCCACCCTATGGTTCACTTCCGTTTCCATGGTTCCATCCGCTGCCAGATCCACTCCCAGATATCTAAAACACTTTACTTCCTCCAGTTTTTCTCCATTCAAACTTAACTCCCAATTGACTTGACCCTCAACCCTACTGTACCTAATAACCTTGCTCTTATTCACATTTACTCTTAACTTTCTTCTTTCACACACTTTACCAAACTCAGTCACCAGCTTCTGCAGTTTCTCACATGAATCAGCCACCAGCGCTGTATCATCAGCGAACAACAACTGACTCACTTCCCAAGACAAGGGAGACAAGACAAGGGAGCAAATGGGAACTTCAGTGAAGGGCGCAAATGGGGAGGTGATAACAAGTAGTGGTGATGTGAGAAGGAGATGGAGTGAGTATTTTGAAGGTTTGTTGAATGTGTTTGATGATAGAGTGGCAGATATAGGGTGTTTTGGTCGAGTTGGTGTGCAAAGTGAGAGGGTTAGGAAAAATGATTTGGAAAACAGAGAAAAGGTAGTAAAAGCTTTGCGGAAGATGAAAGCCGGCAAGGCAGCAGGTTTGGATGGTATTGCAGTGGAATTTATTTAAAAAGGGGGTGACTGTATTGTTGACTGGTTGGTAAGGTTATTTAATGTATGTATGACTCATGGTGAGGTGCCTGAGGATTGGCGTAATGCGTGCATAGTGCCATTGTACAAAGGCAAAGGGGATAAGAGTGAGTGCTCAAATTACAGAGGTATAAGTTTGTTGAGTATTCCTGGTAAATTATATGGGAGGGTATTGCTTGAGAGGGTGAAGGCATGTACAGAGCATCAGATTGGGGAGGAGCAGTGTGGTTTCAGAAGTGGTAGAGGATGTGTGGATCAGGTGTTTGCTTTGAAGAATGTATGTGAGAAATACTTAGAAAAGCAAATGGATTTGTATGTAGCATTCATGGATCTGGCGAAGGCATATGATAGAGTTGATAGAGATGCTCTGTGGAAGGTATTAAGAATATATGGTGTGGGAGGCAAGTTGTTAGATGCAGTGAAAAGTTTTTATCGAGGATGTAAGGCATGTGTACGTGTAGGAAGAGAGGAAAGTGATTGGTTCTCAGTGAATGTAGGTTTGCGGCAGGGGTGTGTGATGTCTCCATGGTTGTTTAATTTGCTTATGGAGGGGGTTGTTATGGAGGTAAATGCAAGAGTTTTGGAAAGAGGGGCAAGTATGAAGTCTGTCGGGGATGAGAGAGCTTGGGAAGTGAGTCAGTTGTTGTTCGCTGATGATACAGCGCTGGTGGCTGATTCATGTGAGAAACTGCAGAAGCTGGTGACTGAGTTTCGTAAAGTGTGTGAAAGAAGAAAGTTAAGAGTAAATGTGATTAAGAGCAAGGTTATTAGGTACAGTAGGGTTGAGGGTCAAGTCAATTGGGAGGTAAGTTTGAATGGAGAAAAACTGGAGGAAGTAAAGTGTTTTAGATATCTGGGAGTGGATCTGGCAGCGGATGGAACCATGGAAGCGGAAGTGGATCATAGGGTGGGGGAGGGGGCGAAAATCCTGGGAGCCTTGAAGAATGTGTGGAAGTCGAGAACATTATCTCGGAAAGCAAAAATGGGTATGTTTGAAGGAATAGTGGTTCCAACAATGTTGTATGGTTGCGAGGCGTGGGCTATGGATAGAGTTGTGCGCAGGAGGATGGATGTGCTGGAAATGAGATGTTTGAGGACAATGTGTGGTGTGAGGTGGTTTGATCGAGTAAGTAACGTAAGGGCAAGAGAGATGTGTGGAAATAAAAAGAGCGTGGTTGAGAGAGCACAAGAAGGTGTTTTGAAATGGTTTGGGCACATGGAGAGAATGAGTGAGGAAAGATTGACCAAGAGGATATATGTGTCGGAGGTGGAGGGAACGAGGAGAAGTGGGAGACCAAATTGGAGGTGGAAAGATGGAGTAAAAAAGATTTTGTGTGATCGGGGCCTGAACATGCAGGAGGGTGAAAGGAGGGCAAGGAATAGAGTGAATTGGATCGATGTGGTATACCGGGGTTGACGTGCTGTCAGTGGATTGAATCAGGGCATGTGAAGCGTCTGGGGTAAACCATGGAAAGCTGTGTAGGTATGCATATTTGCATGTGTGGACGTATGTATATACATGTGTATGGGGGTGGGTTGGGCCATTTCTTTCGTCCGCTTCCTTGCGCTACCTCGCAAACGCGGGAGACAGCGGCAAAAAAAAAAAAAAAAAAAAAAAAAAAAAAATATATATATATATATATATATATATATATATATATATATATATATATATATATATATATATATATATATATATATATATATATATATATATATATATATATATATATATATATATAGAAACTGTTAGGGCCTGAGGACAGTCAACATCAAGCTACATCAACCGAAAAACTTTTCACACCTGTAGATGTTAAAGATAATTCTGAGACCATATACACAATATATATATATAATATATATATATATTGTGTGTGTGCGTGTTAACTTGAATTATCGTGTACGGTAAAATTTTACAAAATATCGTTCTTTTACAGTCTATAACGATAGTAACACCGCTTTTGTAATATCAACAAAATACCTTTTCCGATCTCTCATTTGCCTGTGTTTATGGTAGCTAAAGAAACAGAATAAATTTTGCAATAAAATGAAGACTGCTGTGGATGTAAATTTGATCCCCGAAGTGGCCTTGATGTAAAAACGCCTCAACAGTAACGACAGAAAACGCTACCAAGAATAGGTATAACTTTACAAGGTAGCTTCTGCGAGCCCTTAAGACCTATTTTTTTTTATCAAGAATTTGTCACTTAAAGAGAATCGGAAGCTAACTCTCAATTGTGTTGACTGGTATTAATTATCTCTCGATAACCAGCATCGTCCTCTACTCTTAAATGTATTTGATAATGACTATTGTTTAAAAGAGAATTGAAGTTGAATACGTCAATCTGTTTGATATGCAAGTTCAATTTTTTTATTATCAAATATTTACTGGTTTTCTGCATAAAAATATCTTGTAAAACGGTATGTCATACACATTTAATGCTTGAATATAGTGTTTTGGTTCCAGTGTGGTGGTTCCATAAACCTTTTCGATTTTCGTTCTCTTGGTGTTGTAATTTTTGAAATTCCTGTTAGTCTTCATGAGGTGGTGGACAGTTGTTTCATGAATAAGGTTTTGAGGACCAGCTGCTTTATAATTGGGGATGCAAGTGTTTCATGGAACAAACAGAAGTATATCTGGCTTTTTTACAAAATGTATGGATCCAGATATTTTAACTTATATTCCGGGGTTCTGGTGTTTTTAGCTGAATCTTGGACGGGGTTCAGGTATTGAGAGATTTACCTCGGAGAGGTGTTCAGGTGTTTATATGTATATCTTGGAGGTGGTTCAAGGACTTTCTTTAGTAAAATGTAGGGGGTCTTGGTGTTTATATGCAAGTTTAGGTGCGTCTAGGTATACTAATAAGATGAAATATTAGACGGTCCATATATTGTCCGAATTAGAATTCGAGCGTGGCAGGTAGAGTTCTATAATCAAAAGTTAGGATCCAATTATTGCTTTGATTAAACGCTTTTGTCCTGCTACAGGTTTCAGAATGTGCTGAATATGATTTTTCTATAATCTTTTTAAATAATCCAGGATGTCAGTATCATAATTAAAGCTAGGAACGAGCTCGGACGATCCCTTTATGTAATGATTAAGATTAGAAACGGACGAGGGTGATTCTCTGAAGTAATGATTAAAGCTAAGAACATGTGAGGATGATTCCATTATATAACGATTACAGCTGGGATGATTCCTTGAAGTAATTGTTAAAGCTTGGAACGGCTATTATGATTTACTGAAGTGATGATTAAAGCTAGGATCGTGCTATGATGATTCCTTCAAGTAATGGTTAAAGCTAGGACCGCGCTATGATGATTCCTTTAAGTAATGCTTAAAGTTAGGAACTGACTAGGATGATCCGTTGAAGTAATGATTAAACCTAGGAATGCACAAGCTTGATTCCTTGAAGTGGTGCTTAAAGTTAGGAGCATGCTATGATGACTCCTTGAAGTGATGGCTAAACCTATGAGTGTGCTAGAATGATTCCTTGAAGTAATGATTACTGCAATCAATATGTCAGCATGATTATTTAAACATTGTTTAAACCTAGGATGATTCATTTCTCATTAAAGCTATAAATATTTATGCATGATTCACTGAAGTTGCTATCAAAGCCAAGAAGAGTCTTGGGGTGATTCTGATATTTTAGAATTATACTTTTGCATCATTAATGAGGTTTGCCAGATTATCATTTACATTTTCCAGCGCTGCCGTCACTGAAGTTAGAATGAAAGCAGACGTTAAGCCTTTGTGCAAGAAGCATATAAGCGATACAGTCATTCAAAAGAGGTATCTTATCGAACCTACGTTTCAGTGTGGCGTTCGGTCGAAGAGATGGGGTAGGCATTGAAGTAATTAAGGTCACCGGCGGTCGAATTTCATTCAGCATTATGCCCATTAAAGATGTAGGCCATCAGCCCACTATGTTTTCCGTCCTTCTCGTACCCTTGTCTGCTGTAACTCCCCGCCACCTCCCCAACCCCAAAGAAAAAAGTGATTATGACCACGACTTGTGTAGTGAGTGTACAGGGCCGAGGTCACCCTACTTTCCCACATTAACCAGGACTAAGGTCACCCACCAACCCCAATTTCCCCCACCCCTTCCCTCAATACCCTTGGTAGTGGGAGTTGAGAGCCAACGTCACCCCTCCTTACTTCCTCTTCGTAAGTGGGACCCTACAGTCCAGCTCAACACTACCACGTTCTCCTGCCCTTGGGGGTATAAGAGCCTAAATCAACTCTCCCACACTCTACACCGAGTCCGAGTGTGAGGTGTCCAGGGCCCATCTGTTATCACAGCTTCTCTCTGCCTTCCCACTGTAGAGCGCCGATGACCGCGCCTTCCCACGCCACCCCTTCCCATGCCGCGTCACCACACGTCACGTCACGCCTTCCCGCTCCACGCCACGTCACGCTTTTTCTTCTCGTCACACTCGACTTAATACTGTTTCCTGAGGTTCTTACCATCTAGAATGTATGTTTCTTGTAACCCCAGACCTGGTGATGACGGGTTCTATCATGATGGGTCCTGCTGTAATCCTAGACCTGGTGATGACGGGTTCTGTCATGGTGGGTCCTATTGTAATCCTAGGCCTGACGATGACGGGTTTTGTCATGGTAGGTTCTGTTGTAACCCAGACCTGGTGATGACGGGTTCTGTCATGGTGGGTCCTGTTGTAATCCTAGACCTGTTGATGACGGGTTCTGTCAAGGTGGGTCCTGCTGTAACCCAGACCTGGTGATGACGGGTTTTGTCATGGTGGGTTCAGATGTAACCCAGACCTGGTGATGACGGGTTCTGTCATGGTAGGTCCTGTTGTAATCCTAGACGTGGTGATGACGGGTTCTGTCATGGTGGGTCCTGTTGTACACCAGGCTTGGTGATGACGGGTTGTACCATGGTGGGCCCTGTTGTACACCAGGCTAGGTGATGACGGGTTTTATCATAATGGGTTATCTTATGCCTGGTGATGACGGGTTTTATCATGGCTGGTTCTATACCTTATGCCTGGTGATGACGGGTTTTATCATGGTGGGTTCTATACCCTATGCTTGGTGATGACGGGTTTTATTATGGTGGGTTCTATACCCTATGCCTGGTGATGATAGGTTTTATCATGGTGGGTTCTATACCCTATGGTTGGTGATGACGGGTTTATTATGGTGGGTGCTGTACCACAGGTCTGGTAATGACGGGTTCTGACAGTGGAGCAGTTGGCTTTCTTTTTGTGAAGCGAAGACTAGACTTATGCCTTAGGGTTTAGCACGACCCACTGTTGCGACCGGGACGACACTGGTTCTCTGTGTTAGTTAACGTGGCCGTGCTTTACAAACAGGCTGACTTTAAAAGGTGTTTGAATATGGGTTTGTAAAATACGCTTTTGTTTTGCTATGTGCACGGATGGAGGAGGTAATTGGTACTGACTTTCCTCGATCCCAGAGAGGTCTTGGATGCTGATCCCATGAACATTGATGGACCGAGTTCTGGGTGTGATGGCGTGACATTCGACCTCACCTTGAAGCGCCAGCTCAAAGGCCATCTCACACCATACCCAAGGGTCGGGTCATCTTACTTAAAGCTCGTATCGTCGTCCTTAAAAGGATAGTATTCTTGTTACAGTCTCTTTTCGCGAACTTCTTCAGATCTTGATTTCTCTTGGATGAAAAACGGTAAAAATCCAGCTTAAGATTTTCTATGACATTGTACATCTGTCTACTACAGATGAGAAGCATATTACCGTGCGCATCCTCTTGTCTAGATGGGTTACATGGAATCCTTGCTCTAGTTGTACATATTATCTTGGTGAACTTTACCAGTATGAAAGGGTTCATGACTGACCAGTTTTTGCATTTCCCTGACTACTGTGTATTTGCAGTCCATCCTGTGCTGCCGTTAGTCTCCAGCACGTACTGGAAAATGAAATATTCCCCTGAACAGGTTTCAAGTGGATTTACGGGTTGTATCTATTCTCTTGCCACAAGAAAGACTTCTTCAGTGTACTTAATATCATAAGGTGATGAAATCTGACATAAGCGTTAATGGTGGTGGGGTGCTGTAATGTTCACGTAATAGGTTAGTGTCGTACGTCTGGCATCTAGTGAACGGTGCGTCTTGCCGGAGGCAATTTTTGAATTTGTTTATATTTGATTCCCTGGATTATTTCACGTTTCACTTATGCACAGTAAACTGAAACTGACCGGTGAGGGAAGGGTACGAATCTGTGCTTTCACTGGCAGGGGAGGAAACGTTACCTGTGGATATATACAAGGACAAAGGAGGAATGGATATCACTGATATATTTGGTATGTATAGAATTACACGCAGGCGAATATAAGGCAACGAAGTATGCCGCTGGGTACGACGATGCAACCCTCTGGTCATTACGGTCCGGTCTTTGAACACAATACGACTTTTGATCCCAATGATGCGACCTTTGAGCACGAAGCATTTCGGCGACCTCAGAATATCATGAGCTCGACGCACAATCCACTGAATGCAAGCAAGGCTTCAGTGACCCTTGCCAAGGTATGATGGCTAAACTTTTGATGTTTGACCTTTAAGGGTTAGGCAACAAAGGCAAGGGCACTGTATTTTAAAAGTCATGCCGTCGTAATCAAGGGTAAAACCTTTATCCATGAAGGCGAACACTGGTAGGAGAGACCTTAGCATTAGAGGGGTGACTTAGAGCCAACTTACACTGGCGAAGGAGTTTTTCAGCGCCTGAGGACTTTCACTTCAGCCAGGCGGGTGGCGTCCAAGCTGTTAGATGATAGTTTTTACTATTCACTTCCCAGAGAGTGCAGCAGCCATTAGGGCCTTACTAGCTTGTTCATGGACTGTGTTTGAAAGTGTTCGATTTGTAAATGACGTATTTGGAAGACAAGATGGTTATTTCCAAGTAGGTAGGTTAACGCATTAACTTGATAGATATGTTGGAGCAGAGAAGAAATTCAGTTCCTCTAGAAGGTAAACTGTGTTACAGGCCACTAAGTCGCCTCTTGCAAGTTTCCTCTGTTTACACAGTCAGGAAAGTAACCTTACTGTTGGGTCCGATGTGCGTCAAAATGAACAATACGATTCCTGTTGTCTTGATAGGGTTGGTAAGCGTGATGTAGAGGCGCATTATGTAATAATTATGGCGGTTTCTCTTTATAGTAATAACCAACAAAATGGGAAATATATAAGTTGCATCATACCTCTGTAAAAACAGTACAATAGACACAACAGATAGTGTTTCGCACAGAGAAATACAGTTCAGTATCGAGGTCAGGGGATGAGTTGCCCTGTATTAATAATACAGAGTGACAATATACCATACAGTGGGCCAATATTTTACACATCCGTAATCGTTATAGCGTTTCATTTATGTAACAAAATTGTTGCACCTCTCGGTTCCTTAAGCAGACCATGAAAGAGTTTTCTCTTACGTACGTGTTTGAAACATACCATTAATGTTTCGAAATTTGATAAACTCCACTCCTTGCCAACTGCACCCACCCAACAGGTACATAGCAATTTATATCGAACGGTCGATAGTTGCGGAATCTTAGGTAAAGAGTTTGTTACAGATTACACTTAAGCTTTGTGTATGGTAACCTATCGGAAGGGACGATATCGTTAATTTCTGCCTAGCTCTTGTCGTACATCATGGTAACGTCGCAGTCTATGTCCGGAACTGTTATTTGGTTACACCAAAAATCTGTATAATAACTGATCGCCCAATATTATTTACCTCACAATAAATGAATAAACATACTTGTGTAACCAATGAATGCATAATTCGCCAGTAATGAGAGGGTTCTGTCAGCTTAACATTACAGGCATTCAGTGCAACGAAATTTCCTTCAGCATGATACGTCTGGCAGGCATGCACAGCTTTGTCGTCTGTTCCCAATTTGTTCATTTCAGTTCGCTTATTCCATGTCGTGTCTACTTAATCACCCTGCAACATTCAGCATTTGCTTCCGTAGGTTGCCAATATTCTATCAAGATTTCTTATAACGTGAATGATATCCAAGATAAGATTAGGTTACAATGCTGGAACAATATAACGATAAGCATGCACAAACATATATATGTTTGCAACATTTAACAATTACGCTACACTGTTCTCATTGTATGGTCACACAAAGATAATCTTATTATATTCCATTGCCTTCATCCGTGTTTAATGTAACCATTTATATAACGTTCAAAAGAAACATTAAGACAACTGACATATGTCACTAGTTATCTATATTTCACCACATCAAGCAAGCAGAGACATCAAATTGTGGCAAGACCCTAAAGCATTTATCAAATGCCATCCTCCGTTATGTCATATTGCCCAAGAGAAAACCGAAAAGATACTTTTTTTTATTGTGTGGACCTATCTATCTCTGTGATGTCCATTCTCATTCATTCAGGTTAGGTTTCCCTTATGTTATGAATTGCATTAGCTTTATCATTTGTTTCTTTAATGACCTAATAGTGTTTCTCCCCTAATTTTCCCGACTGATGTAAATTGATGTTTTTGTTGGGTTGATTGAAAGAACATAATTACAAGTTTTCGAAAAACTCGATTGTGCAAGTGTACTTCAGGAAGAGGAAGGTACAGGATGGTGAGGTGAGGATGGCCTAGATATAGGGGGTCATGAAAATACGAGGTTAACAATCATTTACGATTATTAATCCGTTTAATTAATACATATTGGTCTCTGGGAGTTTTTCCTCTGTCAGCAGCGAAAGAAAACTATGCCACCCTTTCTTCTACTCTTAATAAGAGAGAAAATGCTGTTTTAACTACCATGAACTATATGAAAGCTAATGCCTTCAAAAGGCTACCACACTCGTGTAAAGACAGTGTTCTATGTAGTGTCCTCAGGTTGAATGCATATGAAGGTCTGGTAATAATGCTAAAAGCTTCACACTACTTTATCCCATGAGAGTGTTGGGGAAGAAATAGAACCCAATTAGAGTGTTGGGAGAAAAGAACCCTCTAGGGGTATTGGGCCAAAAAAAGGAACCCACAAGAGATGTTGGGAAAATAAAGTAAAGAGAACCCACTAAGAGTACTGGAAGGAGAAACAGAACCTCATTGGGGTGTTGGGATAAGAAACAGAACCCACTGGGAATGTTGAAAGAAAAAACACTGGGAGTATTGGGGAAGAAACAGAACCCACTGTTGGTGTTGGGAGAAGAAACAGAACCCATTGGGAATACTGAAAGAAAAACAGAACCCACTGAGAGTGCTGGGAGAAATAGAAACAGAACCCACCAGGAGTGTTGGTAGAAGCAGAAGCCACTGTTAGTGTTGGGAGAAATAGAATAGAACCCATCGGAAGTGGGAGAAGAAATAAAACCCACAGGGAGTGTTGGGAAAAGAAACAGAACCTACTGTTAGTGTTGGGAGAAACAGAACAGAACCCACCGGAAGTGGGAGAAGAAAGAGAACCCACAGGGAGTGATGGAAAAGAAACAGAACCCACCAGAAGTGTTGGGAGGGGAAACAGAAACCACTGGGAGTGTTGGAAGTAGAAACAGAATCCCAATTTGTGAGAACATTGAACAGAACACGGACACCATTCAAGTTGTGTGGACTCGGAGACGGTTTGGATGGTTTAGAGATGCTACACGGGGGAAAACTTCGCGTAATTATCTTGATTCTCGAGGTAATATAAAGTCTGATAAGGGGTTCACAGTTTCGGTGACGGTTGAAAATAGAAAACTGAATTGTGCATCGAAATATCTAAATATTTCTAAGGAGTTCGAAAAACGAACTCCTGTGCTTTAAGAGCAACAGAAAACGTTGTCTAAATTGTACTGAGTGAGGGACTCAGTAAAGGGTTATTATACATATGTGTGTGTGTGTGTGTGTGTGTGTGTGTGTGTGTGTGTGTGTGTGTGTGTTTTTAGGAATCCTTATATTCATATGTCTCGTGTTTTTTGCCTTCGTATATGTATGTATGTGTTCATATGTGTGTACATTTGTGTTAGAGAGAGAGAGAGAGAGAGAGAGAGAGAGAGAGAGAGAGAGAGAGAGAGAGAGAGAGAGAGAGAGAGAGAGAGAGAGGAGACCTACCTCGCCACAGGTGGAGAGCTTGGTGTAGTGGGAGGGGCAGCCGAGGATCCTCATCCTAAATCCTAGGTCCATGGGGCAGATCTGCTCTTGGCTAGTGGGAGCCCTCCGGCCTCTCTGGCAGGAGAGGGGGAGGAGTCCTGTAGTACTGGTGACTGGGTCCCTTCCGGTTTTCACCGACACCTTGGACGGCGAGGGAGAGGCAGGTAAGGGCACACACATACACAGGCGGATCTCACAATAGAGATAGAAACACTAGAACCACTTATCTATAGACATACAAGGTGGGAAACGGAGAGATGTACACTATCACTTTACTATCTCCATTATTCACTTCCTTCTTGATTACTTCCTGTGTGTAGGTGTATGTGTGTCGCTGGGTCACGGCTGTTGTTTAGCACCGTGTGGGGTGGCAGGGACGCTGCCTGATGGTCTGTTCTCTAGCAGAGCGTACGGACGTGCACTGTCACTGGCTAGCCATACACACTGTAACGGAGCGGAACGTTTCGGCGGCTGGACACGTGCGCCGCCACTCCCCATGTGCTGGAGCACTTGTTTCCTTGGCCAGTCTCTGATCTACACTGACGTACGCACGCACCCGGTGGTGAGTGTCGGGGCTCGACGGGTATTGTGTGGCCGCCTCCAGCACCTCGACCTTGGCTGAGTAGACGTGGGGCAGGGAGGGATGAAGGGCAGTTGGAGGGAGAGGGCCTGCTTGGTCAGGTAGATGGATTGATAGCAGGCGAGGGTGAGGGGGGAAGGGGGGAAGAAGAAAGCCAAAGGTTTTAAGCGTGACAGTTGACGAAAGTTTATGTAGCGGGCATGGAAGGATGTTTGTTACCAGTGGTAGAGGGTACCGGGTCTGGAATGCAGGTCTCGGAAGTAGGTCATTAGAAAGGGGTGGACACAACCAGCCGGTTCAAGCGACCAGGGCAGCAGTGGGCGGGGCGGGGCGGGGCGGGGCTAGGGGACGGACTTTTGCAAGTAGGTGGATAGGTAGGAAAACACCTATAAGGTACATTGGGTGGGGCGTGGACGCCTGTAGGTGGGTTGTGTGGGGCGTGGACACCTGTAGATGGGTGGAGTTTGGCCGCGTGTAGATGGGCGAGATAAAGCGTGGGAGGCGAGGAGAGTCACGCTGCCGGATGACATTCACAATGAATAGCCGAGACTAGTCGCCAGGTGTACTGGTAGCGTGCTGGTAGTGGTGGGGGCAGCACCTGTGGTTTACACTGGCTGCTTACTGCTTGACCCTCGACACTGGATGTTAGTTATGATAATATTTCCTGTCCTCGGTAGTTAGTGGTGGCTGGCGCTCCTTGTTCAACACTGGGCGTTTCTGGTGCCGCTTGCTGCGCCCTGTACACTGGTAGGTATTATAGTACTTCGTGCTGTACACCGTGTGGTTGTGGTGGCACTTACTGTTCTACACTGAGTGGTAGGAACGATAGAAATCGGTGCTCTACACCGTGTGGTTGTGGTGCTGTTCTACACTGTAGTGGTAGTACGATAGCATTTATTATGACATCACTTGGTGGTCTACACCGGGTGGTTGTGGTGGATGTGGTGGCTAGTCCCAGGAGGTGGGTGTGCCATCTCCCCTTCCTGCCTTCGTCTGACCATCCGCTACCACCGCTGGCCCACGTTTAGGGTAGTGGTGGTGTTGGTAGTTGATGGTGTGGTCTTCCCTGAGGGCGAGACCCTCCCTCAGCACCTGCTGCCCTTGATATGGTGGTGAGGTAGGATCTTTCTGCGAGGGCAAAGGTCCTCCCTCCGTCAGCACCTGCGGGAGAAACGAATGAGAGCGCTGGGAACCACAGTACTGAAGCAGCCCGGGCTGGTGGCCTGCCCCGTCCCGCAGAACAGGTGTTAAAACTAAACAGCTGCCACGCACTCTGTCCCACGATATACATATATATATATAGTAGATTACAAAGCAATAGGAAATACTTTCCGAAACAGATGGATTTGTACATAGCATTTATGAACCTTGAGAAAGCATATGATGGGGTCGATAGAAATGTCCTGTGGAAGGTCGTAAGAATATACAGAGTAGAAAGAAACCTGCTAGAAGCAGTGAGAAGTTTTTATTGAAGGTGTAAGTATATGAACAAGAAGAGAGGAGAGTGAATGTTTCCAAGGTTGGCTTGCGGTAGGGGTGTTTAATGTCACCATGGTTGTTAGGTTTGTTGATGGATAGAATTGAATTGTGAGGGAGGTAAATGTGAGAGTCTTGGAGAGAGGGGCAAGTATGCAGTCTTTTAGGGATGAGAGGACCTGAGAAGTGAGTCATTTGTTGTTTACTGTTGATACAGCACAGGTGTTGTCAGATTTGAGTGAGAAATTGTACTTCATTTGTTGTGTGTCGTCCCCCATATTCTACATTGTTCCAGATTACTCTGTCCTGAGCATACTTTTCACCCTTCTACACACATACACACATACATATATATATATATATATATATATATATATATATATATATATATATATATATATATATATATATATATATATATATTTCTTTTCTTTCATACTATTCGCCATTTCCCGCCTCTGCAAGCTAGCGTTAGGAACAGAGGACTGGGCCTCTGAGGAAACGTCCTCACCTGGCCCCCTTCTCTGTTCCTTCCTTTGGGAAAAAAAAGAAAGAAAAAATGAGAGGGGAGGGTTTCCGGCTCCCCGCTCCCTTCCCTTTTGGTCGCCTTCTATATCCCTGGGGATAGGGGAGAAAGAATACTTCCCACGCATTCCCTGCGTGTCGTAGAAGGCGACTAAAAGGGAAGGGAGCGGGGGGCTAGAAATCCTCCCCTCTCGTTTTTTTTTAATTTTCCAAAAGAAGGAACAGAGAAGGGGGCCAGGTGAGGATATTCCCTCAAAGGCCCAGTCCTCTGCTCTTAACGCTACCTCGCTATCGCGGGAAATGACGAATAGTATAAAATATATATATATATATATATATATATATATATATATATATATATATATATATTTTTTTTTTTTTTTTTTTTTTTATACTTTGTCGCTGTCTCCCGCGTTTGCGAGGTAGCGCAAGGAAACAGACGAAAGAAATGGCCCAACCCCCCCCCCATACACATGTACATACACACGTCCACACACGCAAATATACATACCTACACAGCTTTCCATGGTTTACCCCGGACGCTTCACATGCCTTGGTTCAATCCACTGACAGCACGTCAACCCCTGTATACCACATCACTCCAATTCGCTCTATTTCTTGCCCTCCTTTCACCCTCCTGCATGTTCAGGCCCCGATCACACAAAATCCTTTTCACTCCATCTTTCCACCTCCAATTTGGTCTCCCTCTTCTCTCGTTCCCTCCACCTCCGACACATATATCCTCTTGGTCAATCTTTCCTCACTCATTCTCTCCATGTGCCCAAACCATTTCAAAACACCCTCTTCTGCTCTCTCAACCACGCTCTTTTTATTTCCACACATCTCTCTTACCCTTACGTTACTTACTCGATCAAACCACCTCACACCACACATTGTCCTCAAGCATCTCATTTCTAGCACATCCATCCTCCTGCGCACAACTCTATCCATAGCCCACGCCTCGCAACCATACAACATTGTTGGAACCACTATTCCTTCAAACATACCCATTTTTGCTTTCCGGGATAATGTTCTCGACTTCCACACATTTTTCAAGGCTCCCAAAATTTTCGCCCCCTCCCCCACCCTATGATCCACTTCCGCTTCCATGGTTCCATCCGCTGACAGATCCACTCCCAGATATCTAAAACACTTCACTTCCTCCAGTTTTTCTCCATTCAAACTCACCTCCCAATTGACTTGACCCTCAACCCTACTGTACCTAATAACCTTGCTCTTATTCACATTTACTCTTAACTTTCTTCTTCCACACACTTTACCAAACTCCGTCACCAGCTTCTGCAGTTTCTCACATGAATCCGCCACCAGCGCTGTATCATCAGCGAACAACAACTGACTCACTTCCCAAGCTCTCTCATCCCCAACAGACTTCATACTTGCCCCTCTTTCCAAAACTCTTGCATTTACCTCCCTAACAACCCCATCCATAAACAAATTAAACAACCATGGAGACATCACACACCCCTGCCGCAAACCTACATTCACTGAGAACCAATCACAAACACACTGTATTTTCCTATTTTGCGTGTCAGTTGTCTCAGTACAACCTATAATCATCACTTTACGTATCTACGAACAAAACTGCCAGCTGCTGTATCTGTTGACCATTAGAGTTACTACATGTTATTCGGCCGTAGGGAACCCCTGAAGGGGAGGGTGAGAAAGTACAGGGTCGCTATCTTTATTGATAGGACAAAAAGGGACTTCGATAAGGCGGGCCAGCGATGTGGGGTAGTGGTCGCCACAGAGGCAGGCAGGTAAGCAGCGAGGCTGCGTGATTTCCGCGTGTCTCACTTGGAAGAATGTAAACAGTTCGCCATTTTCGAGGCGCGTGTGGAATTGGAGGTATTTTGTAACCTTTTGATGTGTGTTTGTGGTTTATTGTTTGTAAGAGAGTTATACACGTGTCGCCCCGTCTCGTGCCCTTGTACAAACACACACACACACACACACACACACACACACACATATATATATATATATATATATATATATATATATATATATATATATATATATATATATATATATGTATATTAATTTATCTTTTATCTATTATACATAATCGCTGTTTCTTGCGTCAGCGAGGTAGCGCCAGGAAACAGACGAAGAATGGCCCATCCACTCATACACACACACACACACACACACACACACACACACACACATACGCACGCCATCCTAAGCTCGATGAGAGAGAGAGAGAGAGAGAGAGAGAGAGAGAGAGAGAGAGAGAGAGAGAGAGAGAGAGAGAGAGAGAGAGAGAGAGAGAGAGAGAGAGAGAGAGAGAGTTTACAGGTATGTGGGAGCGACGTAATATAGTTGCAAGTTCGACTCCTTGAGTCATTTACATCAGGTACACTTTCTAATAATGTGTGTTAAGACTCTCTCTCTCTCTCTCTCTCTCTCTCTCTCTCTCTCTCTCTCTCTCTCTCTCTCTCTCTCTCTCTCTCTCTCTCTCTCTCCTCGCACACACACACACACACACAAACAAACATCATAACCGGATGTCTTGTATGCTATTCCTGTGAAAATATCTCTGGAGTAACTTCCCTCTCTACAGTGTTTCCTCCTCCTCCTCATCCCCCTCCTCCTACTCCGCCTTCTCTCCCCATCCCTTCCTCTCCTTCCTCCTCCCTCTCCAGGTAACTGTAGACGTGGCGAAACCCGGTGAGGTGGTGCGCCCTTCCCTTTGTTTAATATCTGTAGCATGAACCCCGAGAGCACGGCGGTACTACCCATGATCACGACGTTACGACCTTGATCACAACAGCATGACCCATGATCACGACGTTACGACCTTGATCACAACAGCATGACCCATGATCACGAAGTTACGACCTTGATCACAACAGCATGACCCATGATCACGACGTTACGACCTTTGATCACAACAGCATGACCCATGATCACGACGTTACGACCCTTGATCACAACGGCATGACCCATGATCACGACGTTACGACCTTGATCACAACAGCATGACCCATGATCACGACGTTACGACCTTGATCACAACAGCATGACCCATGATCACGACGTTACGACCTTGATCACAACAGCATGACCCATGATCACGACGTTACGACCCTTGATCACCAAGGTTAATACCCTTTAGCACAACGGTACGACCTTGGATCACAACGCTGCGACCCTTTAGCGCGAGGGTACGACCCTTTGAGCATGACTGTATGACAAGTGGGGGCGACAGTACGACCCTGGAGTACAGTGGCTTAGCCTCTGACCTACATACCGCATGGTGTGTGGGATGTTCTTCTTACCTGTCAGTATGGTGCGTAGGATGCCCTCCCATCCTCGCATGGTGCGTAGAGATCCCCCACTCACTCCTCGCATGGTGTGTATGATGCCCTCCTATCTTCGCATGGTGTGGAGGATCTCCTCACTCCCTACCCACATGGTACGTGAGATCCTCCACTCCTCGCATGGTGTGTAGGATTCCTCCATTCCTCGCATGGTGTATAGGATTCCCCACTCCTCGCATGGTGTGTAGGATTCCTCCATCCTTCGTATGGCGTGTAGGATTCCTCCACTCTTCGCATGGTGTGTAGGATTCATCCATTCTTCGCATGGTGTGTAGGACTCCTCCATTCCTCGCATGATGCGTAGGATTCCTGCATTCCTAGCATGATGCGTAGGATTCTCCACTCCTCGCATGGTGTATAGGATTCCTCCGTTCCTCGCATGGTGTGTAGGATTCCTCCATTCCTCGCATAGTGTGTAGGATCCCTCTATTCCTCGCATGGTATCTAGGACGTCCCACTCCTCGCATGATGTGTAGGATTCCCCCCTCCTCACCTAGTATGGCAACATATTACTCTCCCACAGTGTGGGTTGTGGAGGAAGGGCACACTTGGGTAGACGGGCCAGCCAGCTGGGAGGAGGTCACGTTTGGAAACCCGGTTTGAGTAGGATCCTGGCTTGACCCAGTTACCAGTGTCTGAAACCGGTTACTGGATGAGGAGGTAGCGAAACGAACCGGGACATTATTTAAGGTCAGGTCATTTAGTCACTGGCTTGTAGCTTGTATTTGCCTTGTTAGGTTACAGCAACTTAACGTTGGGCCAGACTGTGGCTTAAGCGGGGCTCCGGTCAAATAGGCGTCTGGCTTTGGTCGTGAATAGACTGTGTTTGGCAACTGGTTTAGCTTGGGAAAGACACTCGCTGAAGCTGGGATCCTCCATGTTTAAAAGTGCAGGGATAGGGTGATAGTAGTCTCGCTTTCGTCAAGTGTTGTTGTTGAGTCTGTATACGTACGAAGGGGCTTTTTGTAACCACCTTCTTGCACGCTACGGTGAGGAAGTTCCACGCTCATAGGGGCTCCATATCTTGAAGATTCTCTACTATGATAATTCAGTTGGTTAAACTTTTGTTTGTCGTCCCGTATCTACTGTTTCGTCAGCTGCCAAACGCCTGCTCACGAAGGATATGAGACGTACACGACCCGCATTTGCAAAGAAATACAAGGACTCGAGTGAGCAACAGTGGAGAGAGGCAAGGGAGGGTGAGGAGGCCGGAGGGTGCCAGCCGCTACGACTTTCGTTTCACAGTGAAGACGGTGAAACACTCTGATACCGTGATGATCTAGGGTTGCTTTTGTGGTGCAATGGGTTGGAGACGCTTGTACGTCTTACTTAAAATACATACAATGAATGGATAACAATATATTATGGTGCTAGAAGACCAACTGCTTCCTTTTTATGAGTTTCACTGGTGTAATGACTTCATGCAGGATAGTGCCCATTACCATCATGCTAGAAAGGCGATGAACTGGTTTTCAGAGAATAATATATTCAATTGTTGAAGTGGCCTGGGAACCCCCCCCCCCCCAACACAGACGTTATCTTAGGCGAGAATCGACGGAACTCGATGAAAGTCAAGCTTGCCAACTGTATCACCTCATTAGTGTCTCGCCTCATTCAGATCAAGATCTTTTGGACCTAAAACATGGACCTAGAATATTTCAGGAACCTTGCCAGTTCCATGCCCAGACTACCTGTAGATGGTAATCAAGGCCAAAGGAGAGATGATTAAGTAGTATAATTAAAGTGTGACATTCTATTTTTGCTGTACTGTGAAGGTGGGGGGGGGGGGCAAGTTTTATTCTGAGGTAGATGCTTTTTTTTTTTTTTTTGCGGACACGGTACCTTCCTTCAGCGACATACTGAACAATACATCAAGCCGGCTGTCGAGTGTATCTGCATAGTTCATCACCTAAAGTACACTGTCATTAGGACCATGTAATCTACGCAGTCGTCTGCGTGTCTTTCATAATAACTGCAATGCTTCTCCATTGTTGCATCATCCTTGTGTTGGAGCCAGCGGGTGTCTTCCTCCGTGAAAACATTATGGAACTTGTCATTTAGTGTCTCGCATATTTACACATAAGCCTCGACAGCTATTATTCTCTGTGGATCCCATAGCTTCATTAGCTACTCTCTAAGTAACACTTTACTCCTCATGAATTTTTTTTTTTTTTGGAAAACTTTTGGATTGTCTCGTGTGTTGTCCACGGTGTTCTTAGTTTAAAGTTTGTTCCTCCTTTCTTGCTCTCTCATACCTTGCATATGCTGGCTGGCTGGGGTTCACTCTCTTCTCCACAGCACATCGCTAAGCTCCCTTAAGCTCTTTGGTATCTTCTACCGGACCATTCCATCCTTTTCTTTTCCAACCTTGCCTCTATATTTGGTGATAGAGGTACATAAGTTCCTACTGCCTTCTGGCTTAACCACACTGAAACGTGAGTTACTGATGTCTTCCACTATCGCAAACAGCCTCGAGGGGACCACGGTGGTCTGTTGCTGTTTAAATTCCTATGAATTCCTTTGTATTTTTGTATTCCTTGTAAATTTCACGGAAACTTCGTACACAATGACTTGGTTCCTGGCTGCTCAACTCCATTTCTCGATCTGTGTCACGATAAAACTGTATTATGTATTGTTATGCATAACTTAGTTATATCTCCTCTATGACTCAGGCTTGGTCGCTGCTCATTCAACGTCCTCGTTTACCAGATAATATAGCTGTAGCTGATCGCGATCTCTTTTTCCAACTGGTGTGTGTGTGTGTGTGTGTGTGTGTGTGTGTGTGTGTGTGTGTATGTGAGGCCAGGGCGCTGTTCCCGGTGCCACACCTGTGCTGACACATACGTGATTGTTGAGATGATTTCCCCCCCCTTTTTTTTTTTTACTAAAGCCCTAATATATATATATATATATATATATATATATATATATATATATATATATATATATATATATATATATATATATATATATATATATATATATAATTCTTTCGCCTGATCCAGGTAGCCATTCATTCGACCAACCCCTAGGGATAGACTGAACATCTGGGTCGAGTGTGGACCGACTACCGCAACCAGGATTCAGACTTATGTGCTCGACCCTGTGCGGCCCGTGAATGCGTCGTGGTCAGGAACGCTAACTGATACACCACGGTCTGTTCAGGTTGTTAGATTATTTCAAGAAAATGGCCATAAATGCACCCTCACCCCCAAACATATACTCCTTCATACCTGCGTAGAACACATACACACACACACACGCACAACACACACACACACACACACACACACACACACACACACACACACACACACACACACACACACACACACACACACACACACCAGATGCTATAAAATGAAATTAGAGTGAAAGAATGCATGTTATAGCCAAGATTAAAAGAAGTACTTTTGTGGTATAAGAGTAGTGGATGAATGGAATGAACTGAGTTATGAGCTACTGAATGCAGACATTATACAACAGTTTAAAAAGTTGAATGATAGTTGAGATAGTTCATGAGATAGGGCCCCACGAGTGTAGAACTCCCACCATGTACAGTACAGATAGGTAATTACAATTACGTAATTACACGTGCGAAAGCCCAAATCGTCCCTGTAATTTGATTTGCTCATGTGGCGAAAACATGGACCACGAAGTCGTTTCTCTTAAAGTTATTATGTTTGTGAAGTATTAAACGAGCTGTATGTCCAGCAGTTTGATCAGAACTGATCAATCTTACCAGAAAGGCAAGGCTCTGATGCGTTGTCCACTGTTGTAAATAATACGACTTTACATATCAAGATCTACTTTCCTTCGTAACGTACTGGACATTGCTGATCCACCAGTGTTACCGTGGGGTAGGCCATATCTTATTCTCCAAGACCTCCTGAGTCAGTAGGTCTTGGCAAACAGATGCGAGCTTGGGAAGGTGTGCTCTCATGAATTTTCCCCGTGTGTGTTACGAAGATACGAGACACAAGATGTGGTTCACGATAGTCTCATTCTGCGAGGGAAACTCCCCTTGCCAAACCCCCCCCCCACTCTGTGCCCTAGGGATGGTTGTCCTGTAGATTTGTGCTTGTTTCTTGCCTACCGAAAAAAAAGTCCCTTTAGTGTATGGGTATGGATGAAATGGTGTGTGTGTCTGTGTGTGTGTGTGTGTGTGTGTGTGTGTGTGTGTGTGTGTGTGTAATGTAATTACTTGTTTGTAGTTACCCATTAATTGCATCATGGGGCTCTATTTCGTAATTTCTGTTATCGTTCAACTTCTGTAATATTTTGATACTATTAACATTCAGGATCTGAGCACTTCGATTCATCCACTACTCTGACACAACAAAATAATTTCTTCACCACTTTTCTATCACTCTTTTGTCTTCGTGTTTTCTGGTCTTTGTATCTTATCTGCCGAAGACTTGTTGGCTGTCGACGTTATCAGACTGGTTCGAGAAACTTGAAGGTTACGCTCAAGTCACCCCTTACTCCTCTAAATGAACAGGTCAGGCTATGGCCCCTCTAACCTTTCACTCTAACTTATGTGTTCATTTTAATTATCATCTTTGTTCTCCCCACATTCTAGTTACTTGCGCTTCTCTTACTGAAGTTGACCAAATAGGAGAAACACGTTCTAATTTTGGTCTGGTGCGACTGAAGAGTTTTGGAATACGTGTCTTTACTCTCCAGGCATAATGGACGACCACATGCCTGGACACATTCTGACTCGTATCATCACTTTGTTCCTTCCTGCTCCGTCACCAATTCAGACGCAATGTAACCGCTACATGCCATGGTCAACATTTCATTATTCACTCTTCATTGTGGGTATAAGATGCATTAATTCATGTAATACACACACACACATACACACACACACACACACACACACACATATATATATATATATATATATATATATATATATATATATATATATATATATATATATATATATATATATATATATATATATATATTGTTAAGTATTAGCACATTTCAAGCCACACGGAAAAGCACTTTGTTCATAGTTTATCATTTAGTTAATTACGTCCTCTCATGCTGGGCGGGGTAATACTAAAGGAGGAAACCGGAGGAGGATATCTATCAGCTGAACCAATCAAAATAATGGTGTCATCAGCAACGAATCATGATCAAGATAAAATAAACAGAAAGGCAACACATCTTTCATTAAAGGGAGCGACAGAAACCAGAAATGACGAGTTGCACCACACAATTCAAACAGAAGTGGAAACAACATATCTTTACACGAGGAGACTTGAACATGTCCATGAGGGAGGGCCATGGTCCCTTCTTTCTCACCCCATCCCCTCAACCCCACCCAAAAAACAAAAAAAAAAAAACGCCCCTGCTAACCGTGGAAACGCCTGGAAGAACATTATTAATTTCGAATTCCGTCAAACTCATGGATAACGATAACAGTATTTTTTTTTCTGATTGTCGGTGAAAGCTATTTCAATATTTATCAAGAGACAGCTAGTCTCCTCTGCAGTTCGCTTAAGGTGGAGCCTGGCGACAGGTTAGGTACAGTGTTGGCGCCTCAGGTTCCTGTCACACAGATTCACGTACCTTATATCCCGCTAGATCATGCTCGCATCGAGTCCTCTGTTTCCCACTATGTCTCAGCTTATTTACATTTAATGGGATTGAGTTCCATTATCCATGCATCAGACCAACCTTGGACTTCAGCCAGATCCCCTTGCAAGTTGCCTGTCTTATTAACCTTGTATATACGTACCA
Source organism: Panulirus ornatus (assembly GCF_036320965.1). Classification (NCBI taxonomy): domain Eukaryota; kingdom Metazoa; phylum Arthropoda; class Malacostraca; order Decapoda; family Palinuridae; genus Panulirus; species Panulirus ornatus. The sequence continues at coordinate 23,241,954 of NC_092232.1, read as the reverse complement.
TGTCTTTACTCCTATGTACACACACACACACACACCCTAGAACTGTGTCAGGTAACTACACCTACACCAGGTATGTGTGTGTGTGTGTGTGTGTGTGTGTGTAATTACCTACTTGCAATCACTTAACTGTACTGTATGGACAGGTGGGTTTTACATTAGTGGAAGCCTCATCTCTTGAACATTCTCTTCTATCCCAGTATTTCTTAACTTCATGTATGGTGTCCGCAAACATAACGGCAGAGTGTGGTCGTGTTGTCATGATCCCGCAGGCTGTTTGGCTAAGGACACTGACCCTTACGGTGTGCGGTGCACGCTGATTCATTGGCTGCACGGTCGCCAAAGCCTTGGGGCATGCCTGGTAAAAGCTTTGCCAAGCCCATGATGTCCAACGGAATAAATCTTGATTCCATCCACCAACATGTAAGATTGAGGAGGCAACACCCACGCTGGGAGCTCTATATTTCGACCTGTATCTTAAGACCCGCGTCAGGCTAGGCTATTGGCAGAATGGTCCTAGGATATGGCTCGAAAAATAGAGATCCCAGAATCATTATTCTGTTTCTCTAGTTCGGGTTTTACACTCATCGATCAACGTAACAATACATTTTTGTAATATTTATGACCGGTAAAGCAGCTGATATGATATATCTAACTTTTCAGAGGGCATTGGACAAAGTTCCGCAACAAAGATTACCGGAGAAAGTCGTCACGCGTTACAGACGAATGTATACTAGGAAATAAGTTGAGTAACACCTAAACGATAGTAATAACATGGTGGGGCCTCAGAATAATAGTTAAGAGGAACAAGTGTGCACCGCAGGGATCTGGCCTGGGGCCAGCTGTGCTTTTGATTTATAATGACGTTCATAATTCGCGGTGATACGAAGCTGGGAACAATGCTGCAAGAGAAATTGTGCGTCAACAGTTGTAACCTTATATAAACTGATACACTGGGTTCGTATTCAGGAAATGAATATGAACGCTATGAATTTCGCTGATATACAACACATAAAAGAGGGAAAAGAATTTGATATGATAATCCCTGGTGACTAACTAATAGCCAAGTAGGCAGTACACAAAAACACTATATAATGCGAACAAAATTGTAGGCTTCGTAGGTAGGGTATTCGAATTCGTCACTAAAATAAATAATCTTGACTTATTACAGCTCATTAGAACGCCCTCATCTTGCAAAAAAAAGAAAAAAAATAGTTATGTTCACCCTGTATGAGGAATGGTATAGACACATTTATGAGGAAGAGCAGGAAACAAAACTTATTACAGCCGGCTAGAAGGTGCGAACTTAGCCAAAAAAAAAAAAAAAGAGAGAGAGAGAAATCAGAGGTGATTTGATACAAGTGCTCAGAATGACCAAAGGCTATGAATACGGATTTCGCTCGTACTGATGGATTCAAACTCGATGAGCAAACATTTTTCTTTTGAATGAGGTAAATCACTCTCCAGATTCTCAACATATTGATGGATTTGCCAATAAGAGTAGTTGAATAGTTGAAAGTAACACCGAAGATATGTTTAAGAATCTTAAAGATTTTTATCTTTTTCAACATTTATTTCACCTCAAGTCCACGATTGGTTACATTTACGCCTCTTCTAATGATGGAGGGTCCAGGCGTGGACAACAGTCCACATCAAGGCCGGGCCTTAATTGAAATATGGAGAGAATAATGAAAGGGGAAAAAAAAAGACAAGGGAAAGTATTTACGAATTTTGGAGGCAGTGAAGTATTTTCTCTAAAAAGTGTCAAGTAATAATTATTCGGAAGGATAGGAGGTTAGACCGTTAGAGAGTTCCAAAGCTTCGAGGTGTAGGGAAAGAAACAGTTATCCAAACGTCCCGCCCGTGAGTTGCCAACGCAGTAATCATGTGACCCAGCAGCTTGCCGAGTATTGAGTGGTCTAACTGGTAGTGGGGGGGCACACAAGCAGCCAGCTCTCGGGAACAAAAACCAAAGTAATACCTATTGAAGAGGGAAAGTGATCCAACATTGCAGTGTAGGACAAGTACGCCAAGTTTTGCAGTTCGTCTGGGAGAGTTGATAAGTCGGACCGCTTTTGATCTAAGTCTGTCGAGTATTGAAGTACTAGAGCCACCCCAGATGTGAGGGCAGTACTCCATACAAGGAGTTAAGAAATGGAATTACAGAACCGTCGAAGGAGAGACGAGAGTTATGAGGAGTTTTCGATAGAGAGGTGAATATAAACTGGATCTTGGAGGCATTAAGCGATGTCAAGTCGAGATGTAGATCGAGTGGGAGAAGAGAGAGAAGAATTGAAGGGTGTGGATGAATGCAGCGATAAGTCGTCAGCGTATGAGTGCACAGAATTATTTGAGGAGAGGAAAGCGTTGAAAAGCAGAAAAAGTGTAGGGAACAGGACAGAACCTAGAGGGACACCTCTGTTGGAGACAACGGGGGTGGCTGATCCATCAACAAGCACAGGAACAGATCGGCCGGCGAGGAAACTAGATATGAAAGTGCAAAATGGGGGAGGGAAGCCAAAAGAGGGGAGCTTGGAGATGAGACCCCGATGCCAGACCTTGTAAAAAGCCTTAGATATGTCAAGGTGAAAAACAGATCCAGAATATTAGTAGAGTGGTCACAACGGTCCGGAATGTGGGTAGGGTACGTGATACTTTGCTCTAGATCGTTGATCAGAATAGAGAACGTGAGGGCTTGAATCCCTCCACCATCCGTATGAGAGGGATTCAACGTTGAAATCCCCGAGGTAGAGGATTTCGGGTTGAGGGTGAGAGGATGCCACGGTCTCTTGGTAGTAGTTTAGGCAGTGGAAGAAACAAATAAAATTTGTAGGAAAGCAGAAGGCAAAAGAAAGGAAGAGCGTGGAATTAGGGAGACAGACCTTGAGCCGGATAACATCAAAGTTTGGGAACAGTGTCCTTGAGGCGTGCAACGGGTACACGTGTTGACACCACATCTGACCGGGAAAATGTAGGACGTAAACAGGTATTTCTTCTATTGTTTTTGATCTCTTCTACTGCCATAAACATCCTCGAAAGGATCCAATGGTCTCTTGCTGTTTGCATGAGGCATCACATGATGGCTCTTCTCCCAAACCTTTGCGTCGATACACCCTCGCTACTTATACATTCAGGTGTCGTAGATTCGGCAGACTTGCTCGAAACATTTACTGAATCATCTTACTCCGTTGGTTCAAAAAATTCAAGGCAACAGGGACCTAATTTTCTTTGAGATACATAGATGTTAAAGAAGAATCGTGAAGTTTATGTCAGTATGTTTACATAAGGAAGCAGAACTTGGAGTTAATGAAAGGATTAGAGCAAGTTTTAACCATAGTTTATGAGTATCTCCCAAGCAACCACGGTTTGACCGTACCAATGCTGACTATTGATTCAGAATGCGCATAAAGGCGAGAGTAGCATCCACGCCACAGCCTGAGAAATAAGAGTAAACATTTTTTTAATGGTCAGGGATCGTAATCTTCCGTAATGGCTGAGGAAATTGATTGGTAATGTGTAGGTAAATGTTGGTTCAGGTGTGGATTAGCTCCCGTCTTCACCAGCCGTACTAGATATCACACACACACACACACACACACACACACACGAGCCTCCCTTTGGACGTACCAGTCTCACGGACGTGGAATCGAGTCCCGGACACGTCCGGCGGCTTACAGCCAAAGCAGCAGCAGCTCAACCTCCCTTGTGAGGCTGGTCGATCCCTGGGTACCTGGGTAGTCGATAAATGGATACGTAAACTGAGGTGTGTATATATGTATGTTGATACATACAGTAAAAACATGGTACATATATGAGAGACGAGGCAACACTGGTGCAAAACTCTCACCCCGTAACACATAGGTAGTGATCACAGTATATTCCTAAGTGGATCAGTATGTTTATTTGTTCTTTGGTGGATCAATGTTCCGCAACACTCCAGGTGGATCAGTGTCCCGCAGCTCCAGGTGGATCAATGTCCCACAGCATCCCAGGTGGGTCAGTGTCCCGCAACACCCCCAGGTGGATCAGTCCCACAACACCCCAGGTGGATCAGTGTCGCGCAACACCCCAGGTGGATCAGTGTTATATGGTAGAATATTCATTGTCGGATCAAAATATATCTAACAACATTGACAGATAGATTATCTTGTATGTGACTAGAATCTCAAGTGGATCATAACATAGCCTTATCTCAGGTGGATCACAACATAGCCTTATCTCAGGTGGATCATAACATAGCCTTATCTCAGGTGGATCACAACATAGCCTTATCACATGTGGATCATAACACAGCCTTATCTCAGGTGGATCACAACATAGCCTTATCACATGTGGATCATAACATAGCCTTATCTCAGGTGGATCACAACATAGCCTTATCACATGTGGATCATAACACAGCCTTATCTCAGGTGGATCACAACATAGCCTTATCACATGTGGATCATAACACAGCCTTATCTCAGGTGGATCACAACATAGCCTTATCTCAGGTGGATCATAACACAGCCTTATCTCAGGTGGATCACAACATAGCCTTATCACATGTGGATCATAACACAGCCTTATCTCAGGTGGATCACAACATAGCCTTATCACATGTGGATCATAACACAGCCTTATCTCAGGTGGATCACAACATAGCCTTATCTCAGGTGGATCATAACACAGCCTTATCTCAGGTGGATCACAACGTAGCCTTATCACATGTGGATCATAACACAGCCTTATCTCAGGTGGATCACAACGTAGCCTTATCTCAGGTGGATCATAACACAGCCTTATCTCAGGTGGATCATAAGACAGCCTTATCTCAGGTGGATCACAACATAGCCTTGCATCATTACCAGTGGATCAGTAGCTGTACAGCTTTCCCCTCGTAGGTTCCTTCCGTTCACAGAACATGCCCTCTCATGGGAAGATCACGATGTGCGGATGATCAGCATTCCCCATAATCCCTACACAATACACCAGGTACACCATGTTGCAAGGGTTAATGTCATAGCTACACCCAGCTTGATCATGCACGGAATTCACCGTCCCACCTGTAGCAGCAGAAACAGCTGGTCCACAGTTTCGTCGAGGAAGTCATTATCTTTATCTTATCCCCCAGCTGGTTCACAGAGAGTGCGCAGTAGCGTTCATATCTCTCGGTGGTAGACGCAACATTTGGCGCCCTCCCCGGACGCGTCTGTCACGTCACCAGGTATTCTAGTTACAGTGTTGTGTGTCCGCCGAGACGTTACACACTTCTTGATACGCCACTGCCCTGGAGTGCCGGCTGTGTACTTACGTCTACTTCATCAAGGCCAGAGTTTGTGGCTCGTTTTCTGGTCCATCCATGAGTGGATGCCTCGCAGTTGCTTTCCATGTTTCCTGCCAGCGTCAGCCCATTCCTGTGTGCTTACATTATCTTCCAAGGCGGGCGAAGTTACTGAGTTAGAAGAGGTTTAACCTCGCACAACCCTCACTAGCGCTAAAAGCACTGAAACCAAGCCGTCTGTACTGCACAAGTGAAAGAGACGTTTATCATAATTTACACTTGGGAAATCCGGAAGACATGGTTCCAAAATTGTATATTTCATTCACTACTGGCACGACAGGTATTGATTTTGATATCTTTATTAATCAGGTGTATACAGACAAAATATTTCACTGACAGCATGGATGAAGGGTATATGATTAAGGCTAGGTGGGGGCAAGTATAAAGTACAGTGGGTACAATGCATTAACAAACGAAGGTAACAGGGGCCTGGGAAGACAATGAAATATTACCAGTGAAATCAAAAGCTGCAGAAAATTCAGTGAGATAAAACTTCATGAACACCCAAAGCCCATGAGTGTTGAATACACCGCCTTCATTAGTCAAATGTACCAGACCAGCTGGGATGTGGTGGTACGTACGTATGTGAGCCGCGACCGCCAACAGACCTGAGTGAGGAAAGGAGTATCACCACAGCTTAGCCCCAGACCAAACTAAAGGGTTAGAAGACTTCCGAAACCAACGTCAGGCGTATGTAGGGTACGGCCCCAGAGCGAGCTGCGTAGATAGAAGACTCGTGAAACAATGGTGAGGTACACGTTAGGTGAGGTAAGCCGTGGAGATAGGTCAGCCTATAATGAGATAGCTCTACCAAATAGGGTGTGTGTGTGTGTGTGTGTGTGTGTGTGTGTGTGTGTGGAGTAACCGTAAACACATCACGAACCTGGAAAAATCAGGTTGTTATCGGGGTGGGGCAGACGGAGAAAGTGGTGCTGTTTGGTTCCACCCTCACCTCCAGCGTTCCTCTGCCGTCTACCGTACCTCCCCGTCTCTCCAATGGTCCTCCTCCTCGCTCTCCAACGTTCTCCCTCCCACATCTCTTCTCTAACCATTTCCCCTCCTCCCCCCTCCTGTCATTGCCTAGATTCACCTCCCTGAAGGACATAGCTATGTCCTGCTGGGGGGGCATCCCTCCCCCAGCCACACGCCTCCATACTTCCCAGGGTGTCATGCACCGGTCGCCCTGGCTCATGCTTGCCTGCCTGGCAGTGTGGGTGAAGACTGATAGTGCTGCGTCATGGGATCCAGACTCAGACGCTAGGCCAGCGATGCCTAAGTTGTTCCTTTGTGTGTATATGTGTGTTTCTCTCTCCTTGCCAGCATACCAGGCCATCTGTCTCGACCTGTGCTTGCCTCACGCCTCGTCCGTACGTGGATGATGAGGTCTCGGACACGCTTTCCTCAACGTCTATGCAGGGCAGTATCCAGTGTGTGTGTCTCATGCTGCCTTGTCAACTGCATCCCTCCCTCTCGAGGACCTGGGGTTTGCATGAGTAATCCAGTGGTTCTAATCTCCCCGTCCGCTCTCACTGTCCCTGCCAACTGCTCTTCACTTCTCCCTGTCTCTCTGCCACACCACCGCCGCGCCTCCTGCAGTACCCCCCGCCACCTGCCGCCCGTCATTGCCCTGATAACGGTGAACAGAGAGGAATGTTGTCCGTGATGCTTTGTGAGAGGAAGTACGTACATGGAGTACGCAACTAATCTTCACAAAGTCGACGCAGTTTGCAATAAATGTGTAATCATGATTTATCAACAGCCTTGTCCACTTTTCCTTAGTGTTTTAAAACCTGTCAGCCTCAGTTGTCGTGTGTGTGTGTGTGTGTGTGTGTGTGTGTGTGTGTGTGTGTGTGTGTGTGTGTGTGTGTGTGTGGGTGTGTGTGTAGGTGAGACTTATGAGGACCAGCAGTGAAGGCCGTGAGGTCGCCATCCTCTGTTTTTTTGAAGTTCTCTTTAGTCCCTGGCTGAAATTCCCTCATGCTTTCCGCTGGTGCCCCTCGCACTCGCCACCATGTGGAAATCACGAAAGCGTACGCAAGAGAATGTGACAGCGTTCCTCAGCAGTGTTTCACGCAATTCTATCCCAATTTGCATTACTCAGCACTGACATGTAACCCTTATAAACGCTCAAGTGTAGAGGTAAAAACTCCTCTGGCTTTCATCGCAGGTTGTGGGTGTCGAGGTCTTTCAGACGACCTTTAGTGCACATTAACTGCCTAGAGATAATTTGCTTACTATAGATGATGACGTGTGTGTTGTCACAGCAAGACCTGGGTTGTATATTGTATATAACACTGGCCGGCAGGTCCAAGTGGGGTTGGATGCTCAGCTGGCAAAATTTTGAGGTATTACTTGTGGTTTCTGTCTTCACACCGTTTGTATAGACCGGGGCTTGTAAGTGAGCCTTAACGAAATGTCTTAAAGCCTGTAGTACCACTTATTGTGAAGTCTTTGCACCATGTATTACAAAGCCTTGGCCTGCACCGTGTATTATGAAGCCTTAACCTGATTATGTTGTCAATTCCCCATCGAGCAGAATGCAGTGGCGTCATTAGGTCGGGCGTCGGCCATACTGGTGGCAACATTCATTTTGTTATTATCATCGGAGCGTAGGCGGACACCTCGGACAATTGCTTTTGTACCACGGTGAAGGTCACAGGAGGCCGACCTCTGCTTCAGCGTCGGGAGGCAGACATACTCGTAGGGGGATATATAGGAAGGGTGGAGACGTATGTATACAGCAACATGACAATAGATTTCCGGCAGTGATGAAAAATGCTGACGTTTTGAGGGGCTAAGTACTGAACAGCATCATATATATATATATATATATATATATATATATATATATATATATATATATATATATATATATATATATACATATATACGTTGGAGGCTTCAGTCATGGACAAAAGTCTACATCAAGGCCAGGCCGTAACTGAAATACAGTGGTTGATGAAAGGGAACGAGAAAGACAAGGGGAAGTATTTACGAATTTCAGAGGAAGTGAAAAGCCTGTCTTTTAAAATGTGACAGGTCATGGTTATTGGGAAAGACATGAGAAGGTAGAGAGTTCCAAAGATTCGAGGTGTAAGGAAAGAAACAGTTATCAAAACGACCCACCCTCAAGTTGCCAAAGGCCACACATTAATCGTGTGTCGAAGTATTGACTGGTCTAGCTAGTAGTGGGGGCACACAAACAGCCAGCTCTCGGGAACAAAAACCAACGTAATACCTATAGAAGAAGGAAAGTGAACCAACATTGTGGTGAAGGGCATACGGTTCAAGTTTTAAAGTTAGCCTGGGAGAGTTTATAAGTTAGACCACTATCGACTCAAATGTCAAGTAAGATGTGAGAGCGGGACCCCATACAAGAACGGATCAATTCTCTGTATAAACGGAACAACGATCGGAGGAAAAGAAATTATGGTTATGATTTGTGTACGAATGTGACTATAATGACCAGCAAAACTAGGCTTTATTTCAATAGGCTTGAAGTACGTTACACCTCAAACTAGCACCAGAGTCGCTGACTCATTATAACATGAACTTTGTTTGAGGATAATAGTGACCGCCAGCTCCACCTCTGTGTTAATGCCACTTGACAGGTCAGCCAGTCGTGACCAAACAACGCCTGTGTGAAACAAAAGACTATCAAGAAAAGATCTGAAAGAAAAAAAAAAAGATAAATTTCTTAAACCAGAAACGAATTATTTTCCTCTGAAGGTCACGTCCCGTGGCTGACTCAAAAGCCTCGTCGTCATCGCATACCATGAACCTCTTCCCTCAACACCAACCTTACTATGAACTGCTTGTTGAAAGCCAGCCGTTTGTTTACCGTAAGGTAATCGGGTTTTATACTGACTTACAATGACATGAAAATTAACAGTGTGGGCGAGGCGTCAACGTTTCCTCGCTTGCCAAAGGTGTCAAATTAATTTCTTTTTGCTGTTGTGTGTGTATATATATATATATATATATATATATATATATATATATATATATATATATATATATATATATATATATATATATAAACAGGATACCCTTATTCTTTGCGCTTGGCTCTGTATAATGCCGGCTGTTTGGTATTAACGGATTCGCGATGACGTCATTGCAGCCGCTTCATATTCCGTACGTGGACGTTGGCCTGTAGCATGTGTTGTGGTCCTGACCTGCATGATGCATTGTGGTCCTGATCTCTCGCATGTGTTGTAGACTTGGCTCATACCATTGTAGTACTGGACTGTACCCTGTGATGTGGTCTTGACCTGTACCATTTGTTGTGAAAAGGTTGACACAGTTCTCGTTGTGCCTCGGTTATAGAATTCGCCCTTATCGGGTCTCTATGACACTGGTGGCGAACCCTTCTCCCAGCATGTCGTAAGTCCTATCTCTGCCCCAGGTACCAAGTATCAGGCTCCCGGGATGGTACCTCTTGTCAACCTGACGCTCGGTGAATACAACCATCAGACTGCAGAGAGACGACTTCTGTCTCAAAGTCTTAGGGATATTCAAAGAAGCTCTCACTGGCATTACTTGGGCCAAAATATCTCGAACCGCATTTTTAGGTCCTGTTTCCCCCCCCCCCCCCCTCTCTCTCTCTCTCTCTCTCTCTCTCTCTCTGTGTGTGTGTGTGTGTGTGTGGCTTTACGTGAAAAGAATATAACTGGAACGGGTAATCGTGAAGAAATGTCATTTAACCAAGTACCCTTTGTCATACAATGGCGTCCAACTCTCAAAAACCCAGCAGGGTCAGGACACAGTCTTCCCGCCTGCGAGGGACGTGCGAGTGGTGTTCATGGAGGACCAAGCCACATACTGCCTCCAAGGATGTTTCCCTCGCACCCACCTCACGTTCACCTGGGAGAGGTTACCCCCCCCTTTCGTTCACCTGAGAGGGTGTTCCCCCTCTCGCTCAACTGGAAGGTTCTCCTTACCTGCCGTTCCCCTTGGAAGGGTCCCCTCCCCCTCCCCGTACTGTTATTTACCTGGGAGGTTGTTCTGCTGTCGTTCACTTTCCTCACGTTCAGTAAGGGTCAGGTGTTCCTCAATGATCAACCCTCCCTACGCTTGGGAAGGCGTTCCCACTCTCACGCCCTCCTCATGTTCACCTCCGCCGCGTCCGTGGACGTCTTTTGATGGTCGCGACGCCACCTGCAGCAGTACTTTTGCTTCCCTTTTTTAAGCACCAACGTGAGTGGATACCTTTATTCAATCATCTGTTATGATTCGTCCAGGTATGATCAAGAAGCAACCACAATTATCCGATAACGTCATCGTCTTTTGATAGTTAAATAGCCGGGTGACTTGAGACTCAGAGGTCTGTGACGAGGTTTATCTGCTGGAGGAGGGAAGCGAAAGGTAGTGACCTATACTCCTGATTTTAGATAGATGGAGAGCGGTTGAGCTAGAGGACATAAACAGTATGCCTACTCCTCATTCATGTAGATGTAGTCACGATCCATTCCTCATCTATACAAAAACAGGATGTGTCCTTTATTCGTTATGGACATAAATGAAGACAGGATCTGCTGAAGGACAGAAATGGTATGTTATATTTCTGCTCTATATAGATGGAGACAGGATCTACTGAAGGAGAGAAATGGTATCCTACACCACTACTCTGTAGAGATGGAGACACGATAGTAAGACAGCAGGAATCTTGGAACCTGGAGGCAGAATAGGCGAGGTAAACCTTCGCTGCTGGGATTACTGGTATGGTAAGGAACCGACCCGCCTCCCGTTGCGACCGAGGGCCCGATCTGCCTCCCCTCATGGCGGCTGAGGGGCTCAAAATGCCCCCTCTTCCCATGGCGATGTAAGGCCCAATCAGCCACCCTCATGATCGCCAAGGAATCCCATTCGCCTCCTCATGAAAATCTTTAATGGATTGGAAAAGCATCCTTAAGTTAATTCTAGGACACACACACACACACACACACACACACACACACACAGGTACACCAAACATCTCGTCAGTCGTGAGTGCTGGCAATTTGATCCACAATATACCAACTTTGCGCCACTCCACAATACCTGACATTGTCCTAACAGTTGAAAGTATCGCGTGTCTGTCCATTGTCTTGAGGCCAATTTTTCCAGTATTGTTCGTATCTTTTAGCTTTTTCCAGTCACACACTCGTGCCTATTTGACGTCAAGAGAAATATTTGTGAGTTACCCAAGCTTAGTCATGAACTTTGTGTTATATACAGAGACTGGTTCTAGAAGATAAAAAAAATTCTCAGAGGAACAATTATTATATCTTTTCAAAATATCGAACACGGAAACAAAATTCGGATACTTCAGAGGGTTTATATTGGGGGAAAAGTTGAGTTTTCAACACGGAAATTGAATGTATGACTCACTTTAACTGGACTCTTTAAGTTTCTTTTTAGATCGTCCACACATTCTAGCGAGTGGGGCTCTCTGGGAGGTGACTTTAAACGATATAGGGAAGGAAGTCATGATCAAACTTTTTAAAGAATTTTCGTTGAACGTTATTGAGTTTTGTAACGACTTTGTCTCTAGCATCATGGCAGTAACCACCTGCTATTCTCGCCAGTTTATACCCAAATAGACATTGGCTTCTTGAGTTCATTCCCTACACGAGAGAGAGGACTGAGGGCTTCGAACCGCACGGCCCTGTGGCCTTCTGAATCTCTAAGCTCTCTTACCAGACAACATGGTCAAAGGTATAGTCCCGAGGGTGTGTAGTTCACAGCATCCTTACGAACACTTTTTTAAGTTACAATAACATAGATTTGTTCATCTGATCCAACCTGGCTGATGATACTGCCGCTTCTTAGTGTTAAAGCTGTGCAAAGTTGTTACAATTATAGGAATGAAGGTCATCCGGGTATCTAAACGGCTGTGTGTTGTTAAAGTGCCAAGTGTTATTAAGGTAAACGAATGTCAGGACACAGGCAGGAGGGGACAAGAATGACTGAACCGCACGTTACCATCAGATAAGCCCAACGCTCCGTAATGCTCCTGTAAATTTATACTGTATCCCTTACCTTGTCTTGATCACCTCACTCCCATAAACTCCTTCCAGAGATTTCAGCTCCTAAAACCCGTCCCTTCTGTCAACAGTCAAGAAATATAGTCAGACTGGGGAAGCGGTAGGAGAGGTAATGAGGTCTGCCTTGCTAGCGTAGTATTGGAGGGAAAGGTCAACCTGGTTAGATGATACGGTCAAACGTTGACCTGTTTGGAGAAGTGAAGGTTTTCATACATACTTTAAGGATCCTGTGGGAAGAACTTAGGAGCGCTTGGATAATTAGTTGTTCAGGAACGAGGAGGCGATTCCCCAAAAGGCGGTGTAGAGGATCCAACAGTTTATATCGCTTACTTAAGCTACCCCGTGCACTAATGTGTTTCGTTAGAAGTCAGGAAAAAAATAATATATACATCTACAGTAGTAGGGACGTCCGTCGCTCACCCGCACAGCTGTGTGCAGTACAGAGGTAGGGGGGGGGGATGTGGGGAGGGGAGGGTGAGGGTGGAGCACCGGGAGCCCACCTGTCACAACCAGACACGGAACACCGAGGGGGGGTGGAGGGAACAGCCAACCTGACGCGGTGTGTCTACGTCAGTGGTGGCAGTACGTGCTTACCCTCTGTTGGTGTTATACCCCGTGCTACTGGCTTGGTTGTTCACAGGCTGTCGGGACCGGCTGTCACACGGCTCCCCTCCGCTCCAGCCGCCGCTGCTGTGTAGTAAGACTGGTCGAGCGAGTGACCGGGGAGGAGGAGGGGATGCCTGGGGCGTCAGAGTGAAGGGCGCTGGCAGACTATAAGCACCTCTTGACGTACACGTCCTCCATGGCGGACCAGTCGTGTTTCCTCCTCATGTAAGTGTGCATCAAGGGTGGGTGATGGTCAGGGTGGGCAGCATGACGGTAATGGGAGCAAGATATACCAAAGGTTTGGTTTCTGAAGTTCTGTACACACACACACGCGCGCGCGCCTCTCTGATCCACCCCTCCCAACCACTGGTCTGGGTTATGAGCATAATAATATTTAGGATCATCTACTTTCCCGCGTTCGATTCGTCGGTCATGTTCTTGACTTCGAGGCTCCATGATGCCTCCGAACTGCCTCTCACTCTTTCCCTGAAGTTGGTCGTGACCCAAGACTACTTGAGGGATGTCATTTACGCACGTTAAAAACTTCAGGCGTTGGTTTCTAATCGGCAGTTGAACTTAATTGTGCATCAGCCTGGTGAGCGAGGCGAGGCGAATTGCGCCCTACATTCGCCAGGTCGTCGGGTGTCGACCCGAGGTTACTCGGTCGGTCGTCTGTTGTCTTCGTCCAGATTGAACGTCGTGGTCTTCGTAGCTCTTCTGTTGTGCCCAGCTATACACATGTGATGGTCCTCGTTTCTTCATCACGGTGTGGATTAATTACACTTTGTGAGCTTAGTGCGGCGCCTACCCTGTAATAGCCATGTTCTGGAGACTAGGCTAAGACCGGCATGTCTTTCGGGCATGTTCTTTTACATATCATTATCGGTAGTACGCCTCTACTGGCTTTGTTCCTTAGTATAACACTGACTACCCACAGGCTTATGGGGACAACGGACCCGCCTGAATACACACACACACACACACACACCTGTCATGAAATCATTCATCCACAGCCTGTCTGACTTATTCTTCCTCCAAACTAACATGTAGTTGCTGGATATGTTCGTCTCCTTAAACACAGTCGGCGCACATCCAACCCGGGTAAATTTTATCCACTCCTCAGGGATGGTCGATCAATAGGTAACGTGGCGTAGGCTGGTGTGTGTGTGTGTGTGTGTTTGTGTCATCTGCAACAGTTGTGGTGATTTAATGACTGCTGGTCCTTTTGGTGTACGGAGTTGCTGTTGTTGATGTGACGGCTTCTGTTGGCGTTGTGTTCCTGTTGTTGATGTGACGCATCCTGTTAGTGTTTTTGTTGTTAATGTAACGGATCTTGCTATTGATATAACGGATGTTGTTGATGTCACGGATGGTGTTGATGTTGATGTGTGTGTTCCTGTTGTTCACGTGACTGATCCAGTTGACGCTGAATGATCCAAGTGACGATGAACGTTCAAAAACTGTCAATAGTTTTTTCTAGTTGATGTTGGTTAGTATTTCTTGTGGTTGTTTTGAGTGTTCCTAGTAATGCTGGTATGTGTTTCTCTTGATATGAAAGTGTTCAGTTGCTCATTTGACTCTTCAAACTTATTGCCTCATTCTGACGTCTAGTGTTCGTGATGTTGAATCCTCCCACTGATGTGCAGTGTTTCTCTGATGTTGACACATGGTCCTGTTGCGTTGTCTCGTGATGAACAGTTCTGTTGTGATGGGTAAGTGTTCCTCAAGCTGGTCATTAACATCTGCCCTTGATCTTGTAGACCCTAGAAGTTTCAAAATAGTATGGGGTCTCGAACCGGGAAATGATTTTTGCATCGATGAACACTGTATGAATGGCGTCAGTTGGCGACGCTGTTTAACGCTACGATGATCCCTCCCTCCTCCGGCAGTGTTTTTGTAGGGCGCGCAATTTAAGTGGCGACTTGCAGGACAGTGATGGAACAACCTCTCACATGCACTCTGTGTTCACCACAAGGCCATAGAAAAAATGAGAGCACAAAGCCACAGGCATAATGAGTCCATGTTCCTCCAGTGTGTGTGTGTGTGTGTGTCACACTGAACTAGAACAACGATGTATGCATACTAATTTCTGTGCACCTGGATATCATTATTCAGCTTCAGTAGAGGCGTGTGTGTGTGTGTGTGTGTGTGTGTGTGTGTGTGTTAAAAGATAGGTAAATAAGAAAAAAAAATAAAAATCCTTATTTCATCTAGGACAGAACCAATTATCTTGCGAGCTAATTTGACATATCAGCAGTGAAGAGTTAAAGGTGAAATAAGCATCTTTGGTTTTGACACAAAAGCAAATTATGTCAGAACTATTTGAACATTTAGCTTAGTCACTGTTGCGTGGTAGACCGACTGATCAGAGGTTACTAAGGAAATCTCCAAGGCCCGATCTAGGGTAGATCGGCATGTTTATATAAGCTCAGAAACCTGGTGTAATCTCTCTCTCTCTCTCTCTCTCTCTCTCTCTCTCTCTCTCTCTCCAAGGATGCATTGCCGGTGAACTTTGGCAACTTTCGCTGCTGTTGCCAAATGACCAGTTAATTTAACCATGCATGGGTCACTTGATTTTCGCAGGAAGTACAGTGTAACAGACTGAAGCTGTCCTCCAAATTTCAACTTTCCCCTTATCATTTCCAGGTTAGACACTAAAGTTTCTAAAATAATATGTATATATTGTTAAGAATGGCTGTTGATGTTGATGTTAAGCGTATCCTCAAGATGTTGAATGTTCCTGACTGTGTTCTGTTTTCCTGTTGATGTATTCAGTTTTTTTTCCGTTAAATGGTCGTGTTGTGAAATATAGATTTTGAGTGTTCCTGCAGAGCAGATGTTGTACCAACACACTTGTTACCTCCCCCATTCCCGTGGCGTCAAGCACGGCAAGCACACCTGTGGGACACATCTCGGTGCACTGCTTTCTCAGCTTCTTTTCCCTCCGTCTTGGCTCCGTGTCCGTAAGTCAGCCGTAAGCAAGAACTATTATCTATCTCTTGATGGTGTTCGAAAGCTACTTCAAACAACTCTCAGATCGTAAAGTAACTTCATATTGATTTAACCGTTTTAAAGTTTTTTTTCTTTTTTTTTTTTTACTTTCTTCTCAAGTTCGAATGAAATGCTCCAACTTGCTACCACATTACGTTGTGTCTGGGAATCATGATGATGTTTGCTCCGGGCACCGACCTACCTCTTGTTATGTAAGGCCCAGGTCTCTAGCTTGCCTTAGTTTCAGTGCGAAGTGGCAACAATGTCAGGTTTGTCGGGAGTCATGCCAAGTTTACCCAGAAAATGGGCATTACGATTGTTATTGTCAGAAAACGGGATGTTATTGATATGAAAGAAACATGAGTTTCCACTGGAAATAACGCAATTGTCATTGATGCACAAGTACTTGGTATATTTTGTTAAAAACGTATTGGTTACTTATGAAAGAAAACACGATGGTTGATGATGTAAGAAAACGTGAAGTGTTAATGTAAAACAACGGGATACAAATTTAGACACCATTAAGGAACACTAATATTAGTGTGCCAAATCTGCAACATGAGCCCGATATCTATGTATCTAAGATTATTCAATTTGTGGAGGTAACTTGATTCACACGGCCTTAATAAACCAGCCAACCAACCACCCTGGAAGGGGCCATACAGCCAGTGAAAGCGTGTGTGATCTGTGACTATCCGAGCTACCATGCAAGCTGTATGGTAGGAGGCGAAATGAACGGGGGAAAGAAAGATAGGCATGCGTTCAAACTGCCATTATCTGATGACACATGCTCCCAGGAATTACTGAAACTGATTATATTCGTATTTTAAGTGGCCACTGTGTCGTCTGCTTGACTGGTGTCGCTCACCGTGCTGATAATGATGTGATGATGTGTGATCTAAAAAAAAAAAAAAGGGCACAAGGTTTCCATATGTGTGAAGTAAGGATAAAATAGAGCAGAACACTTCCCCTGGGGTCCTCACCGTTCCTTTTTTTTTTATAACATGGACAGATGGCGACGATGCACACGACCAATCTCTGTAGCGGCCCGCGGGTACAGCGGACGAGCCTTGAACCTCTTATTTTTTTTTTTTTTCCCCACTGCGGTCACACGACTCACTGCCGTAGGTGACAAGCCAAGTAACACAAATCTTTTCCACTAGGCTCGTGACGCACTCCCGCCATCTCCATCACTTGCACCTTTTAACACACTACTACTGCCTTACCACTGGCATGTCTGATCTGAAGCACTGAACACCGATAGTAAGACGCACGCTACTCCACTCGCAAATGAAATTTTTTTTCTCTTATTTATATGTGATAGAGTTGTAGTTGTGAGAGAGCTCAGAGTGTGTTTATAGCGAGATACAAGGAGAGCGACAGCGACTGGAGGCCGCTAGCGACTGTCGACGGGGCAGTAGAAAATGATCCCGAGGTTGTGCCTGGCTGAATGGTTGCCGGTTAGCTGTTTTGACGGGATAGAGCCAGCTGTCTGCTGCACCTGTGGCTGTGTTTGGTGAGAGCCAAGTAGGTGGGGGTGCATTACCAGAGGGAAAGTGTCGGTGGCAGAGGTGTATGTTGCACGGGCGTTAGAATGCACGAATGTTTAGGTATGCATATGCTTGAGGCTGTATGTGATTGATGTGAGCTGTGTGAGGATTTTATAACTAGACCCACTCTCTCTTCTTCGCCATACATGATACTGTTTTTTTTCTCTGCATTTACTCTTTTACACACACACAAACACACACACACACACACACACACACATATATATATATATATATATATATATATATATATATATATATTATATTATTATATTATATTATACTTTGTCGCTGTCTCCCGCGTTTGCGAGGTAGCGCAAGGAAACAGACGAAAGAATGGCCCCCCCCCCCATACACATGTATATACATACGTCCACACACGCAAATATACATACCTACACAGCTTTCCATGGTTTACCCCAGACGCTTCACATGCCTTGCTTCAATCCACTGACAGCACGTCAACCCCGGTATACCACATCGCTCCAATTCACTCTATTCCTTGCCCTCCTTTCACCCTCCTGCATGTTCAGGCCCCGATCACACAAAATCTTTTTCACTCCATCTTTCCACCTCCAATTTGGTCTCCCTCTTCTCCTCGTTCCCTCCACCTCCGACACATATATCCTCTTGGTCAATCTTTCCTCACTCATTCTCTCCATGTGCCCAAACCACTTCAAAACACCCTCTTCTGCTCTCTCAACCACGCTCTTTTTATTTCCACACATCTCTCTTACCCTTACATTACTCACTCGATCAAACCACCTCACACCACACATTGTCCTCAAACATCTCATTTCCAGCACATCCATCCTCCTGCGCACAACTCTATCCATAGCCCACGCCTCGCAACCATACAACATTGTTGGAACCACTATTCCTTCAAACATACCCATTTTTGCTTTCCGAGATAATGTTCTCGACTTCCACACATTCTTCAAGGCCCCCAGAATTTTCGCCCCCTCCCCCACCCTATGATCCACTTCCGCTTCCATGGTTCCATCCGCTGCCAGATCCACTCCCAGATATCTAAAACACTTCACTTCCTCCAGTTTTTCTCCATTCAAACTCGCCTCCCAATTGACTTGACCCTCAACCCTACTGTACCTAATAACCTTGCTCTTATTCACATTTACTCTTAACTTTCTTCTTTCACACACTTTACCAAACTCAGTCACCAACTTCTGCAGTTTCTCACATGAATCAGCCACCAGCGCTGTATCATCAGCGAACAACAACTGACTCACTTCTCAAGCTCTCTCATCCCCAACTGACTTCATACTTGCCCCTCTTTCCAAAACTCTTGCATTTACCTCCATAACAACCCCATCCATAAACAAATTAAACAACCATGGAGACATCACACACCCCTGCCGCAAACCTACATTCACTGAGAACCAATCACTTTCCTCTCTTCCTACACGTACACATGCCTTACATCCTCGATAAAAACTTTTCACTGCTTCTAACAACTTTCCTCCCACACCATATATTCTTAATACCTTCCACAGAGCATCTCTATCAACTCTATCATATGCCTTCTCCAGATCCATAAATGCTACATACAAATCCATTTGCTTTTCTAAGTATTTCTCACATACATTCTTCAAAGCAAACACCTGATCTACACATCCTCTACCACTTCTGAAACCACACTGCTCTTCCCCAATCTGATGCTCTGTACATGCCTTCACCCTCTCAATCAATACCCTCCCATATAATTTACCAGGAATACTCAACAAACTTATACCTCTGTAATTTGAGCACTCACCCTTATCCCCTTTGCCTTTGTACAATGGCACTATGCACGCATTCCGCCAATCCTCAGGCACCTCACCAGGAGTCATACATACATTAAATAGCCTTACCAACCAGTCAACAATACAGTCACTCCCTTTTTTAATAAATTCCACTGCAATACCATATATATATATATGTTCATCATACTACTTGCCATTTCCCGCGTTAGCGAGGTAGCGTTAAGAAGAGACGACTGAGCCTTTGAGGGAATACCCTCACTTGGCCCCCTTCTCAATTCCTTCTTTTGGAAAATTAAAAAAAGAGAGGGGAGGATTTCCAGCCCCCCGCTCCCTTCCCTTTTAGTCGCCTTCTACGACACGCAGGGAATACGTGGGAAGTATTCTTTCTCCCCTATCCCCAGGGATATATATATATATATATATATATATATATATATATATATATATATATATATATATATATTCTTTTCTTTCTTTCAAACTATTCGCCATTTCCCGCATTAGCGAGGTAGCGTTAAGAACAGAGGACTGGGCCTTGAGGGAATACCCTCACCTGGCCCAATTCTCTGTTCCTTCTTTTGGAAAATTAAAAAAAAAAAAAAAACGAGGGGAGGATTTCCAGCCCCCGCTCCCATATATATATATATATATATATATATATATATATATATATATATATATATATATATATATATATATATCAACTGAAACTTGATACATACGCCATAGGTTACCCCTTGTGAAGATTACAAACTTCATATGTACACCACAGATACCCCATTAGTAAAGTGACAAACTTCACAGGTACACCACAGGTACCTCCTTACTAAAGAGACAAACTCCGTATGTACAACACAGGTACCCCCTTATTAAAGGACAAACTTCGTATGGACACCACAGGTAGCCCCTGTGAAGGTGGCATACAAGGAAAGATTTCGTGAAGCTCGTACTTACATAAATTTGCATATGAGATGGGAAAAATTCGATTCAAAATTCGACTTTTATGTATTTGGGAGAGAAAACTATAGTAACGCAAGTGCCTCCTTCTTATCTCACTTGTTCGAACTTTACACTGATAACTACAGCATTTCTATGCCACCTCTCTCTTGATACGTGTCGTGTCCTCTACTTCCTCAGTTCCTTCTTATTTTCAAGAATAACTCATTGTCGACATTATGTAATAATGATAATGATAATAATGATAAATGGTTTGCTGACAACTGCAAACAAAACTAAAAAGATAGAATACATTTAGTAGTGAAAATACAAAAAAAAAAAAAAAAAAAAATGGCTTTAGCAAAGTCTTTACTAAATGCAAACGGATTTTGGTTAGTACTTTGATGATTACTGATAACACTGGTCAACATAGACTTTGTCCTATGGAAAAAAAAAAATTTATGTATTTTTGCTGCACGCTGAATCCAAATATGTCTTCAGAATTTCTGTATCACCCATAGTTTTTTCTATAGCATACTCGCATATCATTACGTACAGTATATATGTACTAGTGCTCTACGAAGCATTTGAAACAAAAAGTTTAACAAACACAGCTATTGTCATTGTTTGTAAAGTACAGCAGCTTTTTGAAAGCACAAACCTTGATACATGAGGCACCACCAGAGGCCTGCAGAAACACGACTGGAAATACTGGGTCATTCAAACAGTGCCCACTTCTTAGTAGCAGTTCTCTGTCAGTTGCAGGCTAAAACTTAATGTGTAAACAGTGTCTTTTCCACTCTACTGACAGATTGTACCTTTGTGTATTCAAGTGGTCCATCATTATAATGCCGAGAAACTGTGTAAATTGTCCGATTTTTTCTGCTACTTCTGCGGTTAATTGACATTCATATCGCAAAAACGTTCACATCCCTCATTAAAAAAATGCCATGAGCTTTACTTTGGTTGTACAGTGGGTGACTAGGATAAAAGTCCCCCCCCCCCACCCCCAACCCATATTTGTTTTGTCCCGTGTCAGGCTTCTCACAGCATGGGCAAAATGTTCACGCCGTATGCCCCCTGCCATTTCTATGGTTTGGAGGGTACCCAAAGATCACGCGTCGGATTGCTACTTCTGCCTAACAGATATAAATGGTGTATCAGAATCCAAGCACACTGTTAGATATCTAAATTTACCGTCTGCTAAGAGGACGGTGCCTCACAGACAGGAATTACCTGTGCCAGATCCTCCAAGAAACATGACACTGAGTAACGATGAATCTGGTGGAGAAAGTAGACCAAAAAGAGGACAATAGGGATTCGAAGCAAGCTGTTCTTCTAGTCAACCACATTTGCTAAGTCAATATCTTATTGGTCTCGTCCGCGATTTAAGTTTGTTTAAGAAGCTAGCCGAACTTTTGGGTTCCAGGTTAAAGGGCTGGAATCTTCTCCAGAATGAAACTAAAGTTTGTTTTTATCGTGATCACCATGTCGTTTCCAAAGAATTTTTCTCCCTTAAACATGGTCTGGTGTTTTGCAATGATGTACGTTCCGTTATGGAGGCATTTTGCCATTAATATAACAGATGAGTGACGCTTGTTTATTGACTCATCAAAAGTAAGTTTGAAAGCGGTTCTACTCCGTTCTTCTGACTCATGCAGCTAATATGAAGGAATCGTGTGATAACATGAAGCTTCTTTTGAAAAAAAAAAAAAAAGTATGGGGGCTTTAAGTGAAGTGTATGTGGTGACCTAAAGGTTGTGGCACTTTTACTCGGAATGCAACTTGGTTGCACGCAATATTGTTTCGTCTGTGAGTGGGACAGCCGGGACAAGAAAAAAATCATTATGTGAAGAAAGTGGCCAAGACGAACAGCACTGACTCCATTGAAGAAGAATGTCATCAATCCTTCTCTTGTTGATCCTGAAAAAATATATCTGCCTCCTTTGCACATTAAGCTCCGGTTGATGAACTTCGTCTAAGGTATAGATAAAACTGGGCAGGGATTCATATATTTTGAAGAGGAAATTCCCTAGAATCAGTGATGCAAAAAATAAGAAGGGTAGTTTTGTAGGAACTGCTTCGAGATGAAAAATGCTAAATTTTGCTGTCACTTAAAAACTGTCTGATACAGACTTTCTAAAAACATACTCGAATTCAGCGTAAAAAAGGTCACCTATCTTATTTTAGTTCAAGACAAAAAGAAAGAAGTTGAAATTTTGTAGACCAGTGTAATAATCGTTGGTCCGATGTTCTTGTAACGTTCTATGCGAGCTCGTATAGGCTCAGAACTATCTGAATTACTTATTTGTGGTAACATTTATTGTACTTTACGGGGATGGAGTTTTACACTCGCCCCATCTCTTGACCTTTGCTACTCTATAGCTTCTTTTCAGTTTCTGTATGCTGTCTGCATTAACCAAGTCGTCAGTCATTTCAGCCTATTCATCCACCACTCTTGTAATTCTAAATCACTTTTTCCCATCTGTTTCTTGCGTACTTATATTTCATGTCCAAAGGTTGTTTTAATCCCTACATCTTCTGAAGAAATGTCTTCATCAGACTCTGTTTGCATCTTTAAGGTACTGAGCAAGGTATTGATCAGGTCACCTTTTACCTTTCTCTCTTCCAACACGAGAAAATTTGAGGCCTCTAGTCTTTCCTTCTAAAGGTGTTGAACCGATGTTCCGGAACGAGGGATCTTATCATGGAGGTGACGGTGGCGAGCTTGGTGTG
>NC_092232.1:23204027-23214027 GCF_036320965.1 Panulirus ornatus | reverse complement strand
TTCCCCAATCTGATGCTCTGTACATGCCTTAACCCTCTCAATCAATACCCTGCCATATAATTTCCCAGGAATACTCAACAAACTTATACCTCAATAATCTGAACACTCACCTTTACCCCCTTTGCCTCTGTACAATAGCACTATGCATGTATTCCGCCAATCCTCATGTACTTCACCATGAGCCATACATACAGTGAATATCCTCACCAACCAATCAACAACGGTCACCCCCTTTTTTAATAAATTCCACTGCAATACCATTCAAACCCGCCGCCTTGCAATCCATGGTTATGAGGCCATTCAGGCAAGGGATCAGGCATATCGGACTTGAAAAAGCTCTCATTCCTCCAACTCCTATTTGGCATTTATCACTGCAAGTACATTATCTGTGAGGCTAAGAGTTCCTTTATTCAAAGGAAGTGTGGTAACCTCTCCATCATTTACTGGTAAGTTTTCCTGGTCTTTGGCTATCGCTAAAAACTTCTGTTGCTCTACCTTTCCTTCATGTTTCCGTTGTGACGCTACTAGAGCTATCTCTCCTTTAGACAATGTAACGCTCTTGGGTTCTCATTTCTCCTCTACTGTACCTTGAATGACTCTTTAACATTTCTTAACTTCTGCTCCTCTTACTAATCCTATGCCCCTTCCCAAAATCTCTTTTCGAACTGTCTGAAATATGCTTCTCTCTGTGGAAATAAGTAAGGCTTATGGTCCGGATGGCATCCAACCCAGTGTACTGAAAGAGTTTGCCTTTGAAATTGCACATGTGCTTGCTCGTATGTTCCATTTATGTTTAAAAAACAAAATTCTTCCATCTTCTTGGAAGTATATGTTGGTATATCCCATTCCAAAGAAATTTCACCATTCTGATCCTTCAAACTATCGTCCTGCTGCCTTGACATCTACCATTTCCAAATTCTGTGAATCTCTCAACTCTCATATCCTTAGACATCTTGAGTCTCACAGCCTCCTCTCTGATCATCAGTATGACTTCTGTAAGGGGAGATCCACTGTTGATATTGTTTCCTATCTTACTAATATATTTTCATCTTCTCTGAGAGATTTTGATGAATCCTGTGTAGTTGCCCTTGATATATCCAAAGCTCTGACAGGGTGTGGCATTGGGGTCTCATCTCTAAGCTCCTCTCTTTTGGCTTCCCTCCCTAAATGTGCTCTTTCATATGTAGCTTCCTCTCAATTCAATCTATCTTTATGGTTGTTGATGGATCAGCCTTTCTGCTTTTCTCCCTCAAGTTTTGTCCTGTCTGCTACACTTTTTCTCCTTTTTATCAAAGATTTCTTTCCAACAAATAACCTAGTGCACTCAGACACTAACAACTGAACACTGCATTCTTCCACAGCTTTCAATTCTGCTCCTTCTCTCACTTAATCTGCAACTTGTCTTGATACTACTTCCTTAATAAACTTGGACTTGGACAGGATATCTCAGTAGGATAGGCAAAACTTAATTCAGTTCAATGCTTACAAGACCCAGTTACTGCCCATCTCTCTACTGAAAATTCCTCACAGCTTTCCTCTCTTTTGACGATTCTTTAATTCCACCTTCTGAATTCAACGAACATACATGGCATTGTTGTTACATCCACTCTATCTGAGAAACTCCATGGATATAGCTAAATCTGCCATTGAGAAAGTGGGTGTCCTACTTAGATGTCTAAATTTCCTCTCTTTTGAACAGTTGCTCTGTTTGCAGAAAGGGAAGATCCATCCTTGGTTGGAGCACTGCTCTCACATCTGGGGTCGTTCTAGCTCTGTATCCTTACTTGACAAAGTTGAGTTGAAAGCGTTCTGACATCAGCGCTTCTAGGCTAACTTCAAAACTTGACCTGTTTGCCTCATGCCGTATGCGTAATATTAGTTGACCTTCCGTCATCTATAGGAATTACTTTGGTTTTGCTGCTGAGAGCTGGCTGACCATGCAAAGCTTGGCAATCTTCTGTGTCACATAATTAGTGTGGTTGTTGGCAATGTAAGGGTGGGCCATTTTGATAAGTCTTGCTTTACACACACCTTGAGGTTTGGAACTCTCTACTCTCTCAGGCCTTTCCCAGTAACTATGACATGGCATATTTTACAAGACAGGTTTTTCACTTCCTCCATGATTTGTAAATACTTTCCATTGTCTCTTCTTTTTCCATTTCATTAACGTCTTCATATTTCAATTAATGTCCAGCAGTGATGTGGACCTTGATTGAAGCTCCCAACTTTTTTTTTTTTTTTTTGCTTTGTCGCTGTCTCCCGCGTTTGCGAGGTAGCACAAGGAAACAGACGAAAGAAATGGCCCAACCCACCCCCATACACATGTATATACATACATGTCCACATACGCAAATATACATACCCATACATCTCAATGTAAACATATATATACACACACAGACACACCCATATATACACATGCACACAATTCACACTGTCTGCCTTTATTCATTCCCATCGTCACCTCACCACACATGGAATAACATCCCCCTCCCCCCTCGTGTGTGCGAGGTAGCGCTAGGAAAAGACAACAAAGGCCCCATTCGTTCACACAGTCTCTAGCTGTCATGCAGTAATGCCCGAAACCACAGCTCCCTTTCCACATCCAGGCCCCACAGAACTTTCCGTGGTTTACCCCAGACGCTTCACATGCCCTGATTCAATCCATTGACAGCACGTCGACCCCGGTATACCACATCGATCCAATTCACTCTATTCCTTGCCCGCCTTTCACCCTCCTGCATGTTCAGGCCCCGATCACTCAAAATCTTTTTCACTCCATCTTTCCACCTCCAATTTGGTCTCCCACTTCTCGTTCCCTCCACCTCCGACACATATATCCTCTTTGTCAATCTTTCCTCACTCATTCTCTCCATGTGCCCAAACCATTTCAAAACACTCTCTTCTGCTCTCTCAACCATGCTCTTTTTATTTCCACACATCTCTCTTACCCTTACATTACTTACTCGATCAAACCACCTCACACCACATATTGTCCTCAAACATCTCATTTCCAGCACATCCACCCTCCTGCACACAACTCTATCCATAGCCCACGCCTCGCAACCATACAACATTGTTGGAACCACTATTCCTTCAAACATAGCCATTTTTGAAGCTCCCAATGTAGGGGGAAAAGAAAAAAAACGGTTCTCCCCCAGCTAATTTCCAAATGCATATCTTTTTTTTTTTTTTTTTTTGCTTTGTCGCTGTCTCCCGCGTTTGCGAGGTAGCGCAAGGAAACAGACGAAAGAAATGGCCCAACCCACCCCCATACACATGTATATACATACGTCCACACACGCAAATATACATACCTACACAGCTTTCCATGGTTTACCCCAGACGCCTCACATGCCCTGATTCAATCCGCTGACAGCGCGTCAACCCCGGTATACCACATCGATCCAATTCACTCTATTCCTTGCCCTCCTTTCACCCTCCTGCATGTTCAGGCCCCAATCACACAAAATCTTTTTCACTCCATCTTTCCACCTCCAATTTGGTCTCCCACTTCTCCTCGTTCCCTCCACCTCCGACATATATCCTCTTGGTCAATCTTTCCTCACTCATTCTCTCCATGTGCCCAAACCATTTCAAAACACCCTCTTCTGCTCTCTCAACCACGCTCTTTTTATTTCCACACATCTCTCTTACCCTTACGTTACTTACTCGATCAAACCACCTCACACCACACATTGTCCTCAAACATCTCATTTCCAGCACATCCATCCTCCTGCACACAACTCTATCCATAGCCCACGCCTCGCAACCATACAACATTGTTGGAACCACTATTCCTTCAAACATACCCATTTTTGCTTTCCGAGATAATGTTCTCGACCTCCACACATTCTTCAAGGCTCCCAGGATTTTCGCCCCCTCCCCCACCCTATGATCCACTTCTGCTTCCATGGTTCCATCCGCTGCCAGATCCACTCCCAGATATCTAAAACACTTTACTTCCTCCAGTTTTTCTCCATTCAAACTTACCTCCCAATTGACTTGACCCTCAACCCTACTGTACCTAATAACCTTGCTCTTATTCACATTTACTCTTAACTTTCTTCTTTCACACACTTTACCAAACTCAGTCACCAGCTTCTGCAGTTTCTCACATGAATCAGCCACCAGCGCTGTATCATCAGCGAATAACAACTGACTCGCTTCCCAAGCTCTCTCATCCCCAACAGACTTCATACTTGCCCCTCTTTCCAAAAGATATAATGTAGAAAAACATGGAAGATCTATAAAAGATTCTTTCAGAACCAAGTATGACATCCTGAAAATGTCAAAGCAATTCAATAGTCTTGTTTGCAATGACAGATTTATCAGTTTCCTTAAGAAATAACCAATGAAAGAAGTAGAACAAACCAGGAAAAAATCCAGAGTGGATCAAAAATGAAAAAATTGGAGAACAAAACACCCAAAACATTAAAGCTGAAATCAGTACACATACTAGATAACTGGTGATACAAAGTTTAACAAAAAAAGTAAGCTCAAATTTCGTATTTCTTAACAAAGCAAGGAAGGAAAGAGAGGACATAGGAGGGGCTTTCACTGTCATATGATGAGACAACCCAAAGTGTCAGGAGCTACTAGTGCAGGACAGTTCTTCCATGCAGCATGTTATGAGGAAGGCTTTGAAAACATTTGATGAACAAGAATGGATGGTGCACGAAGCATGTAGTAAACTCCTGCAACAATGGCAATGGACTAAGTTACATCTTTCTGAAAGAGAGGACTTATTTTAGGAAAATACTAAATATGACCTCAAGAAAATAAGGGTGAAAGAGAAGACTTATTTTAGGAAAAATACTAAAAATGACCTCAAGAAGATATGGGTTGGAAATGCTCTCCTACTGATGTATTACTTTCAAAAAGAAGGAACTGAGGAAAAAGCCAAATGAGGATTTTTACTCCATGCTTGGTGGTCTGTTCTTAACATTACCTTGCTAAGGCGGTAAATGGGTAAATGGTGAACAGGTATGAAAGAAAAGATTAGATGTGATTTGCTCTTTTTTCTCTTTCTTTTTGTATTTTGGAGGTGAGATATCTATAGATTATAGGAATGTAGTACATGAAAAGAACACAGCTCTTGTATAGTTTGCATGAAAAACTGTAGAGTTGATGAACATTTTGGTAAAACATTGAGTAAAAAGTTAGGAGAAAATGAGAAATTGTAGAGGACGCTGGTTCAAAAAGAAACAGCTGGATATAAGAGTGGAAATGTAATGTGAGAAGTAAGGAAGGGGAGTTGCTGAATCAAAATGAGGAAGTGAAAGGAAAATAGGAGTACTTTGAAGGGGGGTAAAAAGGGGTAGTAATAAGGATGAAGGTAAGAAAGGCAACTGGACTGGATGGGATTACAGCCAAAATGTTGAAGTATGCAAGAGAAAGTGTGACAGTGTGGATGTATTAGAATGTAATCTAACATGGAAACAGAAGATTGTGTCAAGGTGTGGATGAGTTATCATTGTTCCTTTTAATCAATGGAAAAGATACCAAGCAAGTATATAGCAATTATGGGTGAATAAATCTGTGAAGTTTACCAGAAAAAGTGTATGCAAGAGTGCTGAGTGACAGAGTGATGTAAGTGGCTGAATGCAGAATAAATGAGGAGCAAGGAGGTTTTAGGAAAGCTAGAGGATGTAGATTAGATTTTGGTAATGAGTAAAGTGTTTAAAAAAGGAAAGAAGCTTTTATGGATCTGAAGAAAGCATATGACAGAGTTGAATAGACTGCTTTGTGGGATGTGTTAAGGTTATATGGGTAGGGAAAAAACTGTTGAATAGTGTGAAAGCCTCCTATAGAGGAGAAAATGCATGTGTTAGAGTGGATGGATAGTTGGGCATATAAGTTTTGCTATACATGTGATGTGAGACAGGACTATGTGACGACACTGTGACTTTTTTAACATATATATGGACGGAATGATAAGAGAGATGAAAGCAAAACTAGGGAAAGTGGGTGCATGGATGGAGTGTGGCAGAGGAATTTTGGTTAGTGACAAACTTGTTTGCAGAAGAGGAGTTGCAAAAGATTTTAAGTGTATTTTGTGATGTGTGTAAGCATAGGCGATCAAAGGTAAATGTGAATAACAGTAAATTAATGGTGTTTGAAAGGAACAAAGTGAAAATATATATTTTGAAAAACCTATTAAGAGTGAGAGAAGAAAGTGTACTGTGTTATAAATATAGGAGGGGAAAGACTGGAAAAGGTGACAGAATTTAAGTATTTGGGAGTTATCTTGGTTAAGTTTGGTAGTAGGGAAGGAGATATATGGGAAAGAACAGTACAGGATAGAAGAATTGTTGGGTAGTGTAATCATGGCGATGAAGAAGAGATCAAGGGATAGAATAGTCCTCCTGACCTATGCAGCCAAATCATAGACATGGAATGAGTCACAGAGGTCAAGAATCCACACTGTGGAAATGAGCTATTTGAGAGGAGCATTTGGTATGACTAGATGGAAAGAAGAAAGAATTGAGAGGGTGTATAAAACATTTGGTATGGAAGGGAATGCAAAGGGAATGAATTATGGAATGGTAGAGTGGTTGAAAAATAATACATTTAGTTGGTTTAGGCATGTGGATAGAATGCAAGATGGAGAATTTACAAGGAGAGCGTATGATAGTATGATTATAGGGGTTGATGTTAGAGGAAGAGCATCTGTGACATGGGAAAATAGATTGAAAGAGTACTGGAAGGGAAGACATGGTGGAAGAATGTGTGGAATGGTGCATGTGAGGGAGGCATGTAAGGACAAGGATAAGTGGAGACTCTTTTGCTGTGGCCACCTCATTGATGGGGGTTTCTGAAGGGAATTGGCATCAGAGATATAGATAGATAGATAGATAAACTTATCTGTCTTGGATACATATGGTCATTCCATTTTAATTTCATCATATGATAATATAATCACAGAGGTAAATTAGTCAGGTCTGAGAAATGCATCCTTTGAAATGGAAGATGAAGTGATTGCAGAAATATGAAGAGTGGAAGGCATCAAGAAAATGTGTGCTTGAGAGGAAATAAAACTAAAAATGGTACTGAAACTAGGTACTCCTTCATTCAGCAAATCATCATAGGAAAGAATTCTTACAATATTTTGCACATCCCTCCAATCTGTGTTGCCACAGTACAGCAACCAATTGGTTCATACTTCACCAGTTATCTTCTTGAATTTTTCACCTTTCAGTTTAAAAAAAATCATATGTTGATTAGAATTTTTCATAGATGCTATTTCTAATTTCTGACAGTGTGGAGAAATTGCTGATCTCCTTTCGGGCTCTGGATTATCTGATGGCGACTCTGTGACAGCACGTGGATTCCTAGCTTTATGCCCAGGGCTTGTCAACTACTTGGACTCCTGCATCATGGAAGGTCATGATGATGTGTTCTATGGCCATGGGGGACATAGTCATTCACATGGCCACTACAGTCATGGCCATGATCATGGGGAATTCTCTGCAGGTAAGGAATATATTTGAAAATGTATTAGTCTTTGATTTTGATATCACATTTTACTGAGATGAATTATTGAAGAAGGTGTGGTATAGTCTAAATTCTAAGGAAAATGAGGGAAAGTAAATCATCCTGCAGCATCAAGGGGGAAGATGTTAAAGTAGTGTGCTTGGAGATACAAGTGGGCGATAGTTTCATGTGTAAAGATTTCAGCAGGATTGAATTGTACAGTGACCAGGAAAGGGCAGGGGCAGAATGTTATCAAAAATGTTAAGAAAGATGAATATTAAGGAAAATGTTTTGGAGGTAAGTCATAAAGAAGAATGTTGGGGATGTCAGTTAGGAAATGTTTGAGGGATGGTATATTGCCATAGAAATGTTTGAAATGTAAGTTAAGGCATTCCAGTGTGGAATTGAAACAAAGGGCAAGTCATTTCTCCCTTCTACAAAAAATTAAGTTTATCACAAATGGAAGTAGATTTTTAGTGTAAAAGTTTGAGATCTTTAATCTTCAGTCTGTATGCACAAAATTATTGAAAAAGAAATGTACATGTTATTTTCTGTCATTTGATTATCACATAAGTATATGATGATATTCATTACTCACACAGTAAGCAACTTCAGCTATGATTCTGAAGTCCAGTTAAAAACTAATTGATTTTTCAGCTTGAGGTCAAAGCAACTTGACCCTTATTTGGTTACATGATACTGGTTGAATCTGATTGCATTGCCTCCAAAAACTTTATCACCTCTTATTTGTAAATTAGATATTTGAAGAAATTCATTAAATGAAGCAGTAATCATGAACCAGTTCTATGTTTTACATCTGATTTGTAGCTTTTAGTCTTGCTGTTCAAATTGTGAATGTGGCATTATTCACTGAACACACTATTTTCCTATTCTTTTTGATAAGAGAAGTACATTTGTTTGTATTTTTTCTATTTAAAGACAGTTATTTTATACTAAAAAGCTTTTGATGTGTATTATAGAATGCAACCGTTAAATGTGCCCATCTATATTTTCTCAGGCAAGAAAAAAAATGTAACGAAACTTTTGACATTTCCTAAGGTTTCTTGGTTGTCCATTCACAACAAGATGAATTAGAGTAGAGAAATTAGCTTGATACTCCTTCCTTTTTATTTTACAAATGAACCTCTGTCTAATATATTGAATTTATTCCGAATATAAAGCATGAATGCATAAAGATATTGGCTGAGACATTGTATATATGGTTTCAGTGATTCTATCATGTGTATACTTTCCTTGCTTCAGCATATGTTAACTTATTGAAATATTTATATTTACCCTTGCAGATATCCATGATGAGCTTAGTATATGTTTGTAAAAAGCATAGCCTTCTGGACTGTATTTGCTCTGTGTATCATACAGTAGAATATTCTTATTATTTATTATACTTAATTGCCATTTCCCTCGTCAGCGAGATATATATATATATATATATATATATATATATATATATATATATATATATATATATATATATATGTATATATGTGTGTATGTGAGTGGGTGGGCTACTCTTCGTCTGCTTCCTGGCACTATCTCGCTATCCCCAGAACTTTTTTAAAGGGGAAGTAAATGTGTATAGTTGTGTTACTGGAGTGATAGTTTTCATACATGGTGCTTTGACAAGAAAATAGTGAAATTGGAAAAAATGTAGCTTAGACACTGAAGCTTATTGATACAGTGGTTAAATTGATGAGAACTACTATTGACTTTTGTGTAAATAAATTAAACATTTCCTTTTTTCCATAGCCAGAGGTTGAACCATTATGTGACGTTCATTTTTTCTTTTCATTACAAGCTAGAAGTTTCAGTTTTCTAAATTGTTTCTTACATTTTTCATATGTATATATATGTATGTGTGTGTGTGTATATGTGCGTGTGTGTGTGTATGTGTGTGTATGTGTATATATATATATATATATGTATATAATCCCTGGGGATAGGGGTGAAATAATACTTCCCACGCATTCCTCGCGTGTCGTAGAAAGCGACTAGAGGGGACGGGAGCGGGGGGCCAGAAATCCTCCCCTCCTTGTATTTTTTTTAACTTTCTAAAATGGGAAACAGAAGAAGGAGTCACGCGGGGAGTGCTCATCCTCCTCGAAGGCTCAGATTGGGGTGCCTAAATGTGTGTGGATGTAACCAAGATGTGAAAAAAGGAGAGATAGGTAGTATGTTTGAGGAAAAGAACCTGGATGTTTTGGCTCTGAGTGAAACGAAGCTCAAGGGTGAAGGGGAAGAGTGGTTTGGGAATGTCTTGGGAGTAAAGTCAGGGGTTAGTGAGAGGACAAGAGCAAGGGAAGGAGTAGCAGTACTCCTGAAACAGGAGTTGTGGAAGTATGTGATAGAATGTAAGAAAGTAAATTCTCGATTAATATGGGTAAAACTGAAAGTTGATGGAGAGAGATGGGTGATTATTGGTGCATATGCACCTGGGCATGAGAAGAAAGATCATGAGAGGCAAGTGTTTTGGGAGCAGCTGAATGAGTGTGTTAGTGGTTTTGAT